>NW_024412401.1:51883656-51950112 GCF_014898765.1 Herpailurus yagouaroundi | reverse complement strand
CACCGCAAAACCTCAAGGCTTGCCTCGAAATCAGCTTACTGTTTTGGAAGTGAGTTAGCTTTTCTGTCTCACTTTGACCCTTGCTGACTTTGTCCAGCACTCCTCCTTCCCAGATGGCCTGCCTGCAGACTTCCTGCCCCCAGAATTCCAACAGTCCCTGGTGCAGCCCGACCAGATCCCTGCTCCCTGAACGCCTGGTCCCTCTCTGCCAGCCTGCTTCCCTCACACGGTACCTCAGGGGATGTACATGTCCCATACCCTAGCAGAGAACCACCGAGAGGCATTTTTCAAGCACAAACCCTACAGCGGGGCACAGCTGCAATGCCAGGCTATAAGAGAAGGGCCCTGCGGACCCTGGAGTGGTCAGTACGCCAATCAGGAACCACATTCCAGGCGTGCCAAGTATTAGCATCAACTCAGGCGGGTCTCTTTTAAAGACTTCCAGCCCAAGACACCCTGGAGAAACCTGGAGTAAAGAGCGATCTTTTGGAACATATGGTATGTTCCGGATGAATACCTCCCCGACAGACCAAGAAGGAGCAAGTCAAAGCCTAACGTCTTTCGTGCGGAAGCTACTCGTTTACGGAATCCCGAACAGGAGGAACAGGCAGGAGGCCAGGGGCGCCGTGCACTCAGCACACCCTCAGTCTGTGAGAAGGCCGGGGCGGGTCAGGGGGAAGCAAAGCGGGGAGCATGGAGTGTGGGAATGGGCCGAGGAGGGGGCTGGGGTCTGCCTCCCGTGGAATTCGGCGCCTTGTGAGCATGAGCCATAACTGGTTCCGCTGTTCCACGGGTGCTACGGAGCAGGACCAACCACGTCATCGGACCGTCAAGCGTGCTAAGGACCTTCCTCGGAGAAGATGCCACAGGATGTGGGAGACAGCCAGAACGCCACTCGCAGTTCAAACAGGCATCTTTCACACTCTTCTTGGTCCGTAAGGACTGGCTCCTGGTAACAGACTCCTCGGCATTAAATAAGAATACATTTGAGTGCAGGGGTCCAAAGCATAAAACACAGCATAGTGCCTACGCTCTGGACAAAATTCTCCTTAGCTCAGGAAGTACATCCTTCACACAGCTACTGGGAGCAAATGCTGCAATGCACCAAAGCCTTCGGCCCGTATTCCCAGACGGAGCCTCCGTGGAATTGATAGCCGTGGGCTGAGGGGGGAGGAAGAGAGGTGTGGGGAGGAGGGGGAGGGGGAGGGGGAGGGGGAGGAAGGAGGACGGCTGTGGAACAGGACAGAGCAGATATCCCGATGAGATCATAAGGCAGGCGCAGAAATCTCGCCTCGACAGGAGCTCGGAGCAGACTTACGACGAGACCGCGCTGCTGGGGCTGGCTGGCCAGCTGTGTCCGGGCGAAAGCAAACCAAACCTGGATATTGTACTCCAAAGTGGTTTCTTGGAAGAAAACGGAACGGACTCAGGCTATGACCTGAGAAACCATTTTTTACACTAGAGGAAGCACCTCCTAAGGGGAGAACGGGCCTCCGATTCACCCGAGTTGCATTCGGCAAGTTCAAGTGCGCTGCTACTGAAATTTTAAAGCAGCAAGGAACCGACAAGGAGGCTGGTGGAGTCCCCGGCCACTGTTAAGAGCCAGGACTAAGAGATCGATGATTGTTCTTATCGTCGAAGTAGTAGCTTTCTAGCAAAACGCACACATCTCATTGGAAGAAAACAGACCCCCCTTACTTCCTGACCTTTCGCGGCCGGCCGCACTTGCCGTCCACAGCAGAGCTCTCAAAGGAAGCACGGGTAGCACGCGTAGGCAGAAACGGGCAGCGGGAGCACAAAACAAAGCCATAAATACTGCCGATCGCTCCACGACGTGCACCCAGTCCCTCCCGCCCGATCCCTGGAATACCGAAGGGCTTAACTACGCTGTAGCCCCGCGTCCCTGGGAGCCCGCGTAGCCGTGAATACCGGGCTGCCGGAGGGGCCGGGGCACCTGCCTGGCTTGGAACCCATCGGTCGGTCCCCTTCCCTCGGGGGCAGAGCTGAACGCCGGCCACAGCTACTACGTGACGGACAGAGAGAGGATGTTTTTACAGAACGGGATGGAGAGCACAAATAACTTGTAAAAATGTGGGCGAACCAGTTTTCCCCATCTTGGGCGGGGGTTTTGATTCTTCTCCATCCCTGGCCTCACTTCACACCTGCCAGTTACAACATGGGCTGCGGGCAGACGACCCGCTTGTCAGCCCTTATTCCTAAATCACTGCCTTATCTCGCCTGCACCTTCCGGTTCCGGAGGGGTCAGGTGGTCGCGTGCGGCCACTCGGCTGCGGTGTGCACGAGCCGAGAGGCACACGTGTCGCACAGAGAAGCCCAACGCGCTTGGCTCACGCCCCGCCGTGGTGGCTGAGGCTCGGGCTCTGCCAGCGGACGGCGGGCGCCAAGGCGGGCGCCACGGCCGGCTCCGGGACGGCCGTCAGGTCGGCGGTGCCCACGGCCGCTCCCCTCCTCCCTCGCTCCCTCACTGCTTCGCTTCCACGGGGACCCTTCCAGGGGGAAGCTTTCGTTGCACTTTTGGGTCCGGCCAAGAAGTCTACGGCCTGCTCCAGAACATCTGCTTGCAGGACAAACAGCGGATGCGCCCCTCAGAGGGAAGCGCCTATGGGGGTTTGGGCCACAGCACAAGACACATTTCAGAAGCACGGGAACCGTGTTTATGCCACGAAAGCACAGTCTTAACGTTCCCGCCCTCCCTGCAACTTCCTTCTTCTGTCCTGTAGCCCCAACCTGACTACAGAGACGGAAAGAAAAGGAGGCAGGCAGGGAGGGAGGAAGGAAGGAAGGAAAAGAGAAAAGGTCCCTTAAGTAAATACTTTGGGCAGATTTCTTCATTCCTGAAGGTGGGGAGACACATGGCCCCTTCCCTATAGTCTGTGGCAGGGTCAGCAGCGGCAGCGGCCCAGGAAGGAGCCTCCTTGCACCACAGGCCTGGCCGCGACAGAACTTCGAGCAGGAAGAGCCTCACAGACCACAGAGGGGACTAAGGTGAGCACGTGAAAACTCTCCTGCCCCTTCATCCGGGAGAGAAAGCGGCCCAGGAGATAGAAAACAACCGCTTTCTGAGGACTCTGCTCAGGTGCCCAAGTCTGGGATCCTGAGTGCCACCCCCAAATCCTGCGGCTTCTGATGGACTCCCCCAAGCCAGGGGTGAGAAATCCACCCCGGGAGACGGCCGCTGTCCACCCCCGAGAGGCCCAGGCAGGCAAGGGGTCCCGGTACCCTGGGAGCATTCCCGACGAGGCCGCGTTTCAGCCTCCTGCCCCAGGCCCGTGCGACCAAAACCACGCTGGGAAATTATTGCCGAGCCCTCCTTCCCTGCGTCACAGCGGACGTTCCGAGCTTGTCCCGTTATCCAGATGACTTCGCTACCAGCTGCACCACCGGTCCCCCCAGGAAGCGGCTACCTGTGTCCATCTCCAGGCTCTGGGCGTTGGGAGGGGCCCTCTGCGGGGTCTGAGGAAGAACTCGCCGTCGCCATCGCCAGTCCCTGAGGGTAAAGCTCTGCTCAACCACAGCTGCTCTGTTCGCATGCACGCTCCGGGGATACAGGCACGAGTCTGTTCCGTTCCTGTTAGAAAGCCTACCCGGTTTATAGCAAGAGCTTTTTAATGATGACGACTTAGTTGTACTTAAGTACTTGCTTAAACACTACGTTTTCTGCCCCCAGCTGCTCCTCAAGGAAGATTCCTCCCCATTTCTCCCCGGGTTCTGATGACACGAGACAGACGCGAACACAAGCACAGAGGGAAGCGAGGTGGCCCTGCTCTGGGTGGTCAGAGGAGCCAGCTGTTTGAGGAAACCCTACTGGATGATGCTTCTTGAGCTGAAAAATACATTTCTGCCCACCCATCAGACAACACTAAATACCCTTCAATCAAGAAAAGCACTTCCCACCACAGTCGCAGAGCCGTGACTCTAACAGTGACACTCAGCCCTCAGACGACAGAGCCCCTTTGGGAAGACGACCACCGGGCCTCTAGAGCTGCTGGTTCCTGGTCACTTTCAGAATCTGGGATCAAGGTCTGAGGCGACACTCAGGGCCAGGAATCCTGGGGCAGGCTCCGTATAACTAAATTGGGCTTGGCCTTTGCTTTCTAAAATAACCTAACTTCATTCCTTTTTGTCCCCCAAAGCTGCGACGATATGTTCTCTTTCCCTTCTCTGTCCCTGTATCCTCAGTCCCTGCTCAGCTCCTGCGACCCTGCTCCCGAGCCGTGACCAGCTCCAGCCTCGCACCGCCGCCCCCCTGCCCCCTCCCCCAAGGTCTCTGCTGTGACACACCCGGGGCATGACTACCTATTTCTGGAGAGTTCCCAATGAAAAAAAGAAAGAAATATAAATTAAAAACAGAGTCTTCCTTTTATCCTCCTCCTGGCTACACTGCCCCCCCGAACCATTCCCACCTGAAGGAGATTTCTAGCTGCCTATAACCAGCCACAGGTCCAGTTTCCATAGAAGAGAGTAAAAAATTAGGTTTCCGTGACGCTTTGTTCCCGGCCACGTGCTCTGTGGTGTCACCGTCGGGAGGTGCCGACCGCCCCCGCTCACCACTAGGACTATTAATAAATTAAATGTTCTCTTCGACAGTCCCCGCCGCCAGGCTGCTCCATCACGCGGTGCCTTCCCAGTCGCCTGGGGTCTCCACCGACCCATTGGTCACCTTCTTGACTTTCTTCATATTCTCCATCACCCCTGACGTCGTCACTCTGAATGAGGAGAACAAAAAAAATTGGGAAAGTCTCAGTCTTGGAGCAAAAGGCCATCGTCACCACAGCACAGCCGAGTGGTTTACGTGTCGGCTCTAGAAACAGACCGGCCTGGGTTTGGGTCCTGACCCCGCTCCGGGCTAGCTGTGTGACCTCTGCCAAGTCATCTGACCTCCCTGTTCTCAAGTATAATAAATGACTCACGCTTCTCAGAACCGTCATCAGAGAAAGACGAGATTCTCCAAAGCACCCAATCAATGCACACCAGCTGTTATTATCACGGTCAGTGACGGCCTCTCTCCTTCCCTCTCCCTGTCGCGGCCTCCACGAGTTTTTATGTTGCAGATCTACACGGATGACGAGAGCAACGTCTGTATCAGAACTCCGCGAACACAGAGTTCATCAGGTGTCGTCATTCGTAACAACCGGCCACGCGGATCCTTTCTGAGTCACGAGACACAACCACGGATGCAGAGGAACCTCCTGGCCCAGAGGTTCTTTGGCCGTCAGAGATCGGGAACCGGCGGCTGCCTACAAACCTGGGGGGCCAGGCTGCGCGGCTATCAACAAGCACGTGGCTCTGCTTCCACGCTGTGACCCCAGGACAGGGGCCTTATCTCTGCCGGTGCCTAGAGGCGAGCAGGCGCCACGGAGCCCTGTGCCGAATGCATAGGTCAGACACGCAAGAACATCAGCTTCGGGAGCGCGACGAGCCGAGTACAGCGGCCCTTTCCAGAGAGTGGGTCACGGCATCTCTCGAGAAGGTGGGGTCAACGACAGGACAACCCCCCCGCCTCACAGTCTGTGAGCTGGACAGGTTCTAATGCTCTCTGGACCCAGGAAGGGACCGGGCGGCTTCGCAGCAGGAGACATCATGCAGAGACATGGCTCCATGTGGCAGGCACAGCTCAGAGGGGCCACGGGGCAGTGAAACCACTCGAAGTCTGTCAGACCGATACACAGCACGACACGCTTGTCCAGACCCACGGGATGCACACCACCAGGAGAGAACCGTGAGGTAAGTGACAGACTCTGGGTGACGACAACACGTCAGGCTTAAGTTCATCAAGTATCACAAACGTACCTACCACTCCAGAGGGGGATGCTGGTAACACAGGAGGCTATGTGTGTGGGGCAAGGAGCACACAGGAAACCTCTGGAAGCTAAAAAAACTAGGGGAACTGTAGAAAACAACGAGGCACCTATGTGCCCAGACCAATGAGAATTTCCCAGTGAGTAAAATAAATCCAGCCGACTCAGTCCGTCCAAGGACTCTCGTCCCCACCCCCCTCCACCAGCTACCAAGTCCCCTCACCTACAAATGGTACCTCGGTGGCCCTATAACGTGACATATCTAGAGTCGGTCCAGCTGGAGCTAAAGGCAAATAAATGATTTTACGGGGGAAGGGAAACTTTCCACCCTTTTCCACCCTTCATTCCTGCCACCATGTTGCTGCTGTGACCAAGCCTCAAAGCCATCCAGGCGTCCCCAGAGTTGGGACTTTTCTCAGACAAGAGTCCTTCAGACTCACGGCTGGCTGTACTCCTGGCAAAGTCAGGACAAGGCGGGCCGCCAAGACGCAGACCTCGGGGGAACCGGGGGGTTCCCGCGGAGGCGGTCAGTGAGTGTACATGCGGCCCCCGGACACGGGAAACCGGCTCACTTGGCCACGTGACGCAGCGTCACTTCCCGTCGGCCAGGGAGGCAGGGCACGGCTCTCCCCGGCGACAGGCGCGCACGCGCACGGCTGCTCCTCAAGGCACCGGCTGTCTCTGGTTGGGACGGACCGGGGGAGTGGCTGCAGGCCCAGGGGAACCAGACGCCTTCCACACCCAGCACGGCCTTTCCAAACGCAGGAGGTCTGACAAGAAGCGCAGCCTCGTGTCTCCCAGAGCTGCTCGAGGCGACAGCAGCCGCGTGGGGCTACGGCCCTGGCTGCAGAGAGAGCACAGCCCGTTCGCGGGACCCGAGTGGGGCTCGGGCTGTGGCCTGGGACACACACCTGCCCCCTGTCTTTCCCTCATCAGATGCAGCTTTCTGGCTGGTGAACCAGCCGAGAAAACCCTTGCTCTGCCGTGCGGGCTGGAGGAAGGCGGGGCCGCTGGGGTAAGCGGGGGCGGGGGGAGGAGACACGACATCGGGTCCCCGAGAAGTGGCCACTCACTCCACGTGGGCTGAGAAGAGGTAGGTGCTGAGGTCAACCGCCACCTTCTGCTGGTGGTGACCGGGTGGATGGCTGTGCCGCTGAGGCCCTTAAGGGATGCAGGGGCGCAAGCCTGGGTGATGGGGGGCAGATGGCCAGAGGCACGTGGCCGGAGCCGGGGACTGGGGAGTGGTCAGTGGGGAGACGGCCGAGGCGACCCTGGGCTCGGGTGCGCCCACCCGCCGGGAAGAGGGCAAAGGCCCCAAGGCCGGAGGAATCAGGGTGTGCGCCGGCACAGGGGGAACGAGAGCAGGTGACGGGAGGCGGGCGGAAGCAGGTCAAGACAGCGGATGGCAGTGACGCCGGCGGGCCTCCGTGTCCTGTCGCGCAGCAAACCGCTGGGAAGCAAGAAGGACATCTGGTGCCCAGGTGCCGCAGGCGAGACTGGCCGGCCCCCGCCGACTGGGGCTCGGACGCTGCGGCAGGAGAAAGGAGGCGCCCGAAAGCCCCGCACGCGGGGACGGGAGGTGAGGCTCCGGCCACCTCGGGGCTCCGCGGGCACCTCCCTGAGGGTCCCACCTTGAACGCAAATGCCGAAGGGGGGGACAACGGCAGAAAAGCCACCAGGTGACCGGCCCCCGGAGCAGCACCCGCAGCACAGCCAGCAGAGCTCGGCGACGCGGTGCACGACGTGGAGAGGCCCCTCCGAGCTCAGGTCAGGCAACGGGCAGCAGTGACTTCCAGCCCCAACAGCAGCTCTGGGAAGGCAGGCTCAGCCTCCGGGGCTGCCGCGCGGCCGTCACCTTTCACTTCCCAAACGGGGACAGTGAGGTCGGGAGAGGGCGGGCTCTGTCCTTCTCACCTCTGCTCACTCTTTCTCTGCCTCACTAGCTCCTCGTCGCCCTTGCTCTGGGCTCCGGGTGCACCCCCCTGTGGTGGTGCGGTCTGCGCCCCGGCACACGGTTCCCGAGGGACACCGGGAGCTCCCTGGGGGCAGGGCTCCAAACCGCCTGCGGGGCTGACGGAGCCACCCGGAGCTGTCGTGGCCTCCAGTGCCTGCTCGGGGGAAGCACTTCCTCGAGCCCAAGGGGCCACTCCTGACTTGGGGAGGGCACCGGCCTCAAGGCCCGAGTGACCCGAGTGACGGCGGCAGGTGTGGAGCCCAGCTGACGCGCTCCCTGCGGGATCAGGAGAGGTGTGGAGCGCAGAGAGGAAAGTGGGGCAGGGATGTGCCTGAGAGAAGGAACAGGGGAGTGTAACAGAGCTGGAGACAGCAGATGGTCCCACGGCCGCCTCCCACTTCCCTTCTACATCTCCTTTCCTAGCAGAACCCTATCTGCGCTCGCAACTCAACAGGCCTACTGGACACAAGATAAAAGAGGGAGCCCCGGGCACCCGCTGCCCCTTCTGCTGCACCAGACCGCGATCCTGGGCCTAAGTGGCCCCTGGACACATCTGCTTCTGGAACCCAACTATAAAGTACAACCCAACTGAAATTTCTTTTCTGGACTTGAAACGTGGGGAGGACCGGTCGAGAAACAATTCTACTAGTCTCGAATTCCCATTTTCACTTTTGTTACATACCCACTTGAGCGGGAAAAGGTTGGCCGCAACCCTGAGGCCAGCATTCTGCAACGGGAACCCCAGAGAGGCAGCTTCCCGGCCCTGGAACCCACACCAAATGTTTCTTCCGTTCTGACTTCTCAAGACAGCGGAAAATAATTCAGATCTTCAAGGACACGCAAAGCACAGGGGGCCGTGACCAAGTCTGAACGCCGAAAACCGCACGCACGCAATTCTTTCTAACCTGAGTTTTTTAGGATAAATTCTCTTATCAAAATGGGCAAGGCTCTGGTTAGCCCAGTGAGAGGTGTGCACAGAAGTAAAAGGAGAAAAAGACAGAAAGTCGGCTACTTCTCACTGCACCCTCACTCTGCAGGCTCAGCGGGAGAAGCCGGACGAGGCCTGAGCCAGAGGAAGGGTGGGAGCACTCGACCCCGGGAGGAGCACGGCCTGTCCTGGGCTCAACCGTCCAGACTCACCTCCCAGATGTACCGCACTTCAGAGAAAGGAAGCGAAAACAGGAAGAAAAGAAACTACCCAGAATCGCAAGTCAATAAGGTCGGTGAGTGGCCCAGGGCAGAGTTCGTGTGCCACCAGGGGGTAAGACTCGTCAGGAGGATTGGTTTCGGGGTGTGTGAGGCCTAGGGAGTGGTCCCTCCCACCAAGAGGAAGCGATATCTGTTCTGTGGTGAGGATCAGAGCCAGCTCCTTTCTTGAGGAAACACCCTCCGAGGGGGATGGCAGAGAGCTCCCGACCTTCTAGAAAACACGGTGGCTCTGCTCGCCTCTGGCTTCGGTTATTTCTGGAAGACTGAAGAGGTGCCGTTCAGGAACAGCAGCTCCAAGCAGAAGAGGGAGCGGGCAGCCTGGGGCGCGGTGGTGTCCCCGAGAAGCTGCCACCGGCCCTCACGCCCAGCTGCGGGTGAGTGTGGATGGCAGGCGGTCACGGCGGCGTCCCTCCACCTCGGGCCCGTTCCGCTCTGTCACATCGTGTTAAGCCCACGGGGCTTTCTCTCCGGCAGAACTTTCTCTCAGCCAAAGGGAAGCCCCAGGACAATTTCTGCGCTGACTTAAAGGCACTTGGCCTCACTCGGCTCCCCAACTTCCTTTCCAGGGGCACCACCCTGAACGAAACCTCCCTCTGTGGTCTGACTCCCTGGCTGGTACATACTCGGCTTTCCGGCCACCGAAGAGCAGCCCCCTTCACGACGACAGGACGGCTCACGCTTGGCCGGCCACAGAAGACGGCGCCATCAGAGCGGTCCTCCCTCAGAACGCCAGCGGCAGCTGAGGCAACGAACGGACAACCCTCGACATCCCGACCTTCCCAAAGCCGCCGCAGGGATAAAGGCCACACCCTCTCCAGGCTCCACCTGACTCGTGCCCCCTCCCCCCACTACCCTGCCCTGACTTGAACACACACAGACCCCTCTGCCAAAACGGTCACCACCGCCATCACGTGTTGCCACAGAGGAATAAAACCTAAAACAAAATCAAAAAAACGTCCGCCATGTGGGGCGCCTGGGTGGCTCGGTCGGTTAAACGTCCGACTTCGGCTCAGGTCATGGTCTCGCGGTTCGTGGGTTCGGGCCCCGCATCGGGCTCTGTGCTGACGGCTCGGAGCCCGGAGCCTGCTTCCGATTCTGTGTCTCCCTCTCTCTCTGCACCTCCCTTGCTTGCACGTGCACTTTCTCTCTCTCTCTCTCAAACACTTTTTTTTGCCACGAGACAAAAATACCTTTACGGTGCATCCTTGCTTCCGATTGCAATGGCTGATGGAAAGGATATGGGGGACATCAAATGACCCAGCCATTCAGCTTCTAGCTGCGGCCCCCAGGGAAGCCCTGCCGTGAGGGGAACGGATGAATCCACCAAGGCCTGCTGGTCACGCAGCCGCTCACGGGACTTTCATCTGGGCCCCTTCGACCGAGTTATTTGCTCAGATTCTGCTCTTCCTAGAACGTCCGATGGTCCTACCGTTTTCCCCTCTGCTATCTGTAAAAAGGTGTTTCTTCTTCCACAGAGAGCTGTTGTCTGGGGCCCATCTGGGATCTGCCTTCCGGTCACTGTTCCCGCAGTGGGGCTGAGCACACACAGCGGTCCTACGCTGCCTGACGGCCCAGCAGGGCCCAGCACGGGCAGAGGCTCAGCCTTTGAACCGGGACAAGTCGAAAGGCCACCTGTCTTGCTGGAGGGAGCACCCCTGAAACTCGGCCTCAGGCTAATCATCAAACACCTCAAGGGACCTGGCCCATCACAGCTCGTCGGTCCACAAGCAAGGAGCGGGAGAGCCCGGGGCTTAGGCGTCCACGTCCTTCTACTAAATACAGAGGTACCGTCTCTGGGGCAACACGACGCACGGAGAAGTTGTCCCAGGTCACACCGCACTGCTCTGCGCTACGTCGGGTCCCCGGGCAAAGGAGGAGGCGCGAGAAAGGAGATGTCTTACACTGATTCCATTTCCAGGTCGTCCTCCTGAGAGAGCTGCAGGTAGGGGTTGTCTGAGGCTGGACGGAATTTACATCCCGTTAGGACAAAGAACACCAGCGTGGCCATTTCGTCCAGGAGCTGCAAATTAAAACCCACCCCAACAAAGGGATCAGCACGCTGCTCTTCGGAAGGCCGTGGAACTAAAAACGAACCAGCCCAGCCCCCCACAACCCCCGGCTGGCCGGCCGCTCAAACGCCAGGGCAGGGTCTCCTCGGAAGCTGTGCCGCGCCCCAGCTAGGAGCATGCTGCCCCGAGAGGACGTGTACGATGCCCTGCTTCAACCTGTCGTCACAGGTATCTTTTCAGAGCCCCTCACATCCCTGCGCTTCCTACAGCGCCCTTTGGCACCGAGTGGCTCTAGGAAGTCTCCACGTCACCGTGTCGTGCACCCGGAACTAACACGGCACTGAACGCCAAGTCTACGCTTCGAGAAGAACGAGAAGCAGAAAAGGCTCTGAATCACCTGGCGGCTTACCCTCGTAGCTAACTAGCCCTAGCGCGTGGCAAAGGCCCCGTGGTATCGAAACACTGACGGGCACAGAAGAAGGGAGCTCTGGATTCTAAGCCGTTCTAAGCCCCGTAACTGAAGGACAGACCACGTCTCATTGGCTTTTAATTATACAGGGCAAATCTCATGCTCTCTGCCTGAGGCTTTTCTCTTCAAAGTCTTGTAAAATTGCAAAGTAAAATCGATAATGCAATGACTTCCAGATTTTTTTCACGTAATCTGGCAGCTTTCCTGGACAAACAGAGACTCTTAATTGTGGATCAGAAGAGAGCAAAGTGGCCGCTGTCTGGGAACTTTGGAGCGACCTTAAGTGAAACCCCGACACTTCATCCGCAGCCAGAAAGTCTCTAGCACTGTCCCCCACGAGCAGCACACCTGGTACAGCCACTTCCACTGGAACGGAACGGCGAGTTTGAGGAGAAATGCAATGATCCTGGTGAAGTATATGTAACATACGATCTAGAAGGAGAAAAAAGAAATAAGCAATCAAATCAACACAGAAATCACGGCACTTCTTCCAGCAACTGGCTTCCACAAAGGAACCACAGAGGAGAAACAGAATTACCTGAACACAACCATTTGATGCTAATTAATAAACGTGGCAGAGGGGCGCCTGGGTGGCTCAGTCGGTTAAGTGTCCGACTCTTGATTTCGGCTCGGGTCACGATCTCACGGCTCGTGAGACTGAGTCCGGTATCGGGCTCTGCCCTGGCAGCAGAAAGCCTGCTTGGGATCCTCTGTCTCCCCCTCTCTGGGCCCCTGCTCCACGCACTCGCTCTCACAATAAATCAATGAACATTAAAAAAAAAAAACAAAAAACAAAAAACAAAACCAAAAAACACGTGGGCAGAGACAGGCTTCTCATCACCAGGTGCCCACCCAACGCTGGGGGGACAAAACATTTGGTGTGGCTGCTCTGAACTCCCCAGTCACCCTTTCCTTGCCTTTTCTACACACACACCCCATTGACCTCCATCCCCGAAGGTCAGTATTTTTTTTATTCCCAGGCTCTGAGGAATGTTTTTGAGGAGTAATGGCAACACTGCTTTAGCCTCCTGAGCAGACGCTGTGAGCGCCTGAGGCCCACGCAGAGAGGAAGTACCAACGACACTAAGTAACACTAAGTACTCTAGTGATGGAGAGTGAGGCAAGGATTCACCGAGATGGCCACTGGGACCTCGCCCGGGGTGGCTGCGCTTGCAGGGAAGGAAAGGTCCAACCACAGATGGAAGACGACTCAGAAACTTTCTTTTACGAGTCAGGAAGCCAACACCGGGCGAGCTTACGCCTCATATACTCCAAGAAATTATTATCCTAAGAAGTTACAGCAACTCCCGCCTCTGGCGTCCGCTCATAGGGCCTTCTCACGTCCAGATTTTAGGCGTGATCTCGTTTTTGTAAACGGATAAAACGAGCAAGCCAAAGGACGGCCGTGTATGGCATATGCCTGAAGAGCAGCTAGAGAAATGACCACCAAACTGGGACCAGTCATGACCTAGGGGGAGGGGAGGGGAGGGGAGGGGGAGAAGGTCAGGGTCAGAAAGGGCTTTTGCTCTGTCGCTATAGTCCCTGCACTGTAGGAAAACATCAAGCATATGTTACTTCTCTGAGTATTTAAAGCCAAATTTAAAACTAACATTTTTTTAAAAATTTTTTTTTAATGTTTATTTATTATTGAGAGACAGAGAGACACACAGCGTGAGCAGGGGAGGGTTAGAGAGAGGGGGAGACAGAATCCGAAGCAGGCTCCAGGCTCTGAGCTGTCGGCACAGAGCCCGATGCGGGGCTCGAACTCACAAACTGCGAGACCATGACCTGAGCCGAAGTCAGTCGCCCAACCGACTGAGCCACCCAGGCGCCCCGAAAACTAACATTTAAAAAGAAGTGACTCAGCTGTTCAGTTTCTCTTCGCAAAAGACACAGTTCAGTCGGATAAAATGAAACCCACACGGCTCCAGGTAGACTTCTTGGGCTTTTGCCAATTCTTGGGAAGTCTGTTTGCTCGTATTTACAGATTTAGGATTTTTTTTTTTTTTTACTCACCAAGACGTAATAGTGTCTGAAAAGTTTCAGCTTTGCTAAGTTAATAGCAGCTAGGGAGAAGAAAGAACAAAATGAAAGGCACGTTAACTTCTTTTCTCATTTTTAAAAGCAAGTGACATTTAAGCGCCCTCTGTCAAGAGGCCAA
This sequence comes from Herpailurus yagouaroundi, assembly GCF_014898765.1. Taxonomy (NCBI): domain Eukaryota; kingdom Metazoa; phylum Chordata; class Mammalia; order Carnivora; family Felidae; genus Herpailurus; species Herpailurus yagouaroundi. The sequence goes on along the minus strand of NW_024412401.1, from coordinate 51,936,491 downwards.
ATCCAATGCAGGTGAGTGCTGCCGGGGGCACATCTGCATTTCTGGAGCCGCGACAGCTTGGGAGGCTCTCCCCCCTGTCCCTAGGGAGGATCAGGGAGTTGTGGGAGCAGCAGGCTGGGGTCCCCAGCTCCGGCAGTCTGCTGGTGTACATCTCCCCAGTCTGGGTTCAGCAGCTTTGAACTCGCCATGCTGGGGGTGTGCTGACACCACAGAAATCGGCAGACACTACAGATCGGCCCCTACCCCCCGACCCCAAAGCCGTTGCTAAACATTTCAGCTCTGCCACCGTGGTCGACACAGCTGCACTCCCCACTAGGGACCAGGGCCTGTCTCGGGTGGGTCCCCGCACCTCCCGCTAGCTGAGGGTAGAAATTCCGTGAACCCACGGGTGCATCTTGCAAATTTCACTTGTAACAAGCCCTTTAAATACAACCCTGCTGGCTGTGTCCTACCTTTGGATCGCTCAAGGTCAGGGAGCCAGGAGAGCTAACTTCCTGCCACCTCCCACGGCCATGAAATATTGATGACCGCAGAGGGTAGCCTGGCTGCCTCCCTGATTAGCAAGCCTTTCATTCATCATAGACCTTCCCGCAGGAGGCAAATTAATTTGGCTTAATAGCATTCAATTACTGGTTCCGTTTAACAATGGCACCGTGGGCGGAGGAGGCTCCCCTTCCCCTCCCCCCTCCTCTGGCTCATGATTAGTGGGGGGCAGTCAAGCTTAGGGTTCCAACAGAAATCCCCGGAGTCCTAACCTTCAACGCGATTACCAACGAACAGTATCTGCGAGAACCTCCTGGGAGGAACCGAATGCCTCCCTCACGGAAGCATCAGAAAATCTTTACAGAAAATCTAACCCCACGTTAGATCTGAGCGGCCATGACATCCACGTCTCGAGCTTGAACGGACTCACGTACGCACGCAACCTTTAAAGAAGCTACATTAAAGCAGGCTGATCAGCAAAAGCTTACTTATCTAGCAACCTCTCTGGCAGTCTTGTTTTTAAAATTAAATCTTACCCACTCTGCCATTCACGCTGTCTCTGGGCCAGGCCAAGTCGGGGCGGCTGTGGCCTTTGTCCCCAGGGCGGCTGCTGTCCCTCAGGGAAAGAGAGGCCCCGAGCCTCTCGCAGCACAGAGGAGCTCCACACTCGACGCGAGGCACGTCGAGGGCAGCGAGAGTGATGCGAGCCTGTGACGCAAGCAGGTGCCCCTGCCCGGCTGGAGGCTGGCAGAGCTTCGCTGAGGACCAAGCGTTAGGACTGAGAAGTGTCAGAAGGCTAAACCACCACGAATTTAAAGCCTCGCACGTCTGTGTGAACGAGGATTGCTTCTGTATTTCTTTTTCACGTGGGCAAGGGGATGGCCGCCCTCCCAAACCAGCCAACTAGTTCTGGAATACGAACGCTCGATTCTCCTTGGGAATCACTGAGAAAGGACAGTATTAACAAGAAGACCACTTAAGTAAGTAAGAACGCTTGCAAAGCGTCTTGCGAATTTCCTTGGCTGAAAGAAATCCTACAAATGAAACTCCTGCCCTCGCTTCGGCAAGAACCGGTGGCCAGATGGACAGAACCATCAAGATTTGAGTCCTAGATTCCAAGGGGCCATGACAGGCCATGGCTGTGGAGGCCCCGCCCAAGGAAGGGCGCCCAACTTAGACCAGGGGCACGAGGGCGAGAGAGAGGGTTCCCACAGGAGCTGGTGTCGCAGCAGAGGCCTGAGCGGGGCTCGGGAGGGAGCAAGAGCGGACAAGTCAGCGGGCAGAGTGCTCGGGAAGAACAGATATGACGGCTCAGCGGGGAGAGCACCACGCGGGGAGGAGGAAGCAGGCCGCACCGTCGAGAGGCTGGGGGCCGGGGGCCGGGCCGTGGGGAGAGCCGAAAACAGACACCACCGGCTGTCCTCCCTGGCGGTGGCAAGGGCCTCGGGGAGCCCCTGAAGGGTCTGGAGCAGCGGCTGCCTTGGTCACATCCACATTTGAGAACAACTTCTCTGGAGAAAGGATGGAAAGAACCAAGAAAGAGAGCCCAACTGAGGCCCAAACCCTCGAGTTGGTGGAGGTCTCCCTGAGAGGGGGGAGGCAGATCCCGCCTGGGAGGGACAAGGGAAGTCGGACGACCCCTCCCTCCCAGCAGGGTGAAGGGTCTGGGGTCGGCGGAGAGGCAGCACAGGGGGGAGGACGCTGCAGGGCGAGGGCCCTCGTGTGAGAAGGGCGCGGAAGACGCCGCTCTAACGTCCCCCCTGCCGCCTAAGACACCCTGGGCCGAGGCAGGCCACGAGGTGCTTCAGAGATGAGCCCGCGCCCAGGCACTGTCCCACAGCAGGACGCGTGCTAGGACGGACAAACAGACCTGGAGACAAGCGGCGATAGGGAATGAAGCCACAGAAAGCGAAGCTCGAGGCTGTTTGCAAAACCCACCGGTCCTGAGGGACACCACTTCCAGTCACACGGGAGACATTTGGTGACAAGTCTGCCGGCCCCCCCCGCCCCCCGTGGGTGCTCTAGTCACAGCCGAGGCGGCGAAGGCAGGGAGACAGAAGCGAGGGCAGTGCAGCTCTGAACGTCTGGGTTCAAATCCCAACGGTGCTGCGTCCTGGCTGTGTGACCTCAGGTGAGCCTCCTAGCCTCTCTGGGCCTCCATTTCTTTTTGCTTTTTTTTTTTTTTTTTTTTCCCTTTTGGCGCAAAAAGGTGGCTTTATCACAGCATGGGGGCAGGACCCGTGGGCTGAAAAGAGCTGCCGGGCCTCATTTTCCTCGTCTGTAAAACGGGGATAACCACACCTACTCCCAGGGTTGTCGGCAGAACTGACGAGGCAGCCGTTGGAAAGCAAAGAGCAGCCGGTAAGCACTCAGTCAATGTCTGAGGTCCCAGGATTAGGAGGACGGAGTATCGACCCGATATCAAGCGGGCCATCGGCGGGGTTGCGGCGGCTGCCAGGAGCCCGGGCCCCGGTGGGTACAAGTGGACCGAGCGGGGAGGAGCCGGCCCCGGACGGCGAAACCTCACCAGCAATGGCGCAACGAGCAGAGAGGCACAGGTCACAGCCCCGACTCCCAAGCCGCCTCCTGCTCTGCTCCAAACGAGCTGTCCCCTGGATCGGAGCAGGCTGCTGAGCCTACCGCTCAGCGGCCGCAACAGGCCGGGCTCCCCGGGAGTTGGGGCTCCTCAAGCCCGGGCTGGCCATTTCCGGCCCCACCGCGACCAACGGCAGAGACGGTCAGAGAGCGAGCCCGGCGGGAGGAACAAAGCCTCGGACGGGAGTCCAGGGCCCCGCGTTCCGGCCCCTGCACCTCCGTGGCCCGTCCCTCCATTCCCGGGCCCCGGTCTGCTCACGGGCAGGAGGAGGTCTTCGTGGCAGGGGTTCTCGCCCGGGCGAGCATCGGAATCACCCCGAGGGCTTCTCCCGGTGCCCAGGCCCGGCCGCCCCTATTACGGAACAGGGCTTGGCCGGAAGGACTCCGAAGGACCTCCCGGGGACGGAGGACCAGGGACCCGATTCCGGCAACTACTTTCTACTGATGAGCCTGGAACAGGTGCCAGGAGACAGGAAGCACCCAGCTGTCTGAAACGCTCACCAAGGCAGCCACCTCTGTGACCAGGAACGAGAGCAAATGTGCCCGGCTCGAGGAGGTGCTGTCCCTTCCCTAGACTGTCACCTTGCCTCTGTACACCCAAGAGGAACTGAGAGGCCGGCAAGGAGACAGACGGTCCCCTTCCTTCCCCGGGGACTCCCCCGGGGGGTCGTGGAACCGTAACACTGGTCGTCACCATCGACCGAGAGGGAATCACAGACACACCAGGCACCTCTCTCACTTCGCCTGGTGGAAACCTCACGACGGCCTCCACGAAGGAAGAGCTGCCGTTACCACTGCCTCACAGAGGAAAAGCCTCGGGGCCTGGAGAAGTCCAGCAAGTTACCGAGGTCACCCAGCTCGCAGGTGAAGAGGCCAGGACTCCCAACCCAGCCTACTTTTCTCGACAGACCGCGCTCTCCGTGCCCACGCTCTGCACCGAGAGAAAGGCAATTCACAGCTTTGGGATCCCCCGGCAGCCCACGGCTCAAAATGCCCGGCAATGCCCAGGAACCGCAGCAGTCCATCTCGAGAAGTCAATGCCAGAGGACTTCTGAGACACACAGACGCAAAGGCCCATGACAGTCTCTTAAAGGGTGAAAAATTTCCCAAACGGCCCTTCCCCGCGTATAAGGAGAGCCGTGAGGCTTAAAACCATCCCCGCCTGCCCCCCGCCCTTTTCTCCTGCTTCCTCCCTGGCGTGCTTCGGGGTGGGGAATTCTGAGTCGAACATAAAAATTAAAGAAATAAGGATGATGGCGAAGCCTGGATGGCGTCGGCGTCGCTCTGACTCACCCTCGAGCTCAGCATTTCCACAGTCTGCCTCAGCTCCGAGCTCAAGTCCCTCTGCAGGGGAGGGCACAGCAGCGGCCCCCATCTTCGTGGTCACTCCCAGGCCCGGAAGCCAGGCTGCACGTTGAGCCGGGCCCACACTGGTCTGAAAGCATCCGTCTGGGGGAGAGAGCGGCTCCCCAGGCGCCCCGTGGCCTCCCCTAAGAGGAGATCCCACGAATCCGTCTCAGACGGTATCGGGAGCAAGCATGGGGACGGCCGTGATAAGACAAGAACGCTGCAGAGAAGGACACCCTGATTTTCAAACTGTTGAGGGTCACGTGAGAAGTGGTACAAGACAGGCTTCCAGCATGCATTTAAAACCGTGATCCAGGAGTGGGCAAAGCTCACCAGACTGCACGGTTAAGGGCTCTGTGTCCTACTGGAAGCAAACGTTATCGTACGGCAACAGCAAAAAGAAAGAAGCAGAAACGGCCCAACGGACTGGCCGAGGGACACGCACTCTAGGGGAAGGCCAACAACTCTAAGATTTCTGCTGCCCCATCTGCTGAGCCTCTGCTTTTGCCCGTGGGCTCTAGAAGCACATCAGAGGCCCTGTGGGGGCGGGGGGTGGGGTGCTAAGGACCCGCGCTGATCTGACTCCCCTCCCGTCTCTCGGCCAGCCTGCAGCCTGCGCGATACCGGGAGCCTCGCTAGTCTGACGTCGCGGCTGAGGCTGGGCCCGGCCGAGGAGCACACCGCTGCCCCCAGCTGTCCCCAGCTGCCCACGGCACAGACTCGCGGCCGGCAATGAGCTGGGCGAGGAAGAAGGCCCGACGTCCCACTGCTTAATGCCACAGCCTGGTCAACAGCAGACAACACCTTCTCCCTAAGGGACCCGGGTCTCCCTAAATACTGCAGTCATCAGCCAGGAAGAGGTGGTTTCCACTGCTGTCTCAGGACTCACGGAGGTCAAATGCAAGCCAAGGCCACGAGGCAGGAGAACCACGTCCAGAAGCAGGGAGGGCACACCAACTGAGATCGCAAACCAGCCTGCTGGGCGGCCAAGGGCCTCCCCAGACAGTAAGGTGCCGAATGTCTTAAAGGCCTCATTTTAAAAAATGGCATGTGTCCACAATGTGGCTGTTTCTCAGGCCGGGGCGTATAGAGGCCTCATTGCTTTTGGTTGCAGGCTCTACTAACTCGGGGTGGTGACAAAGGTTGATTCTTTTGAAATGTTGAGCTGAAGCTGTGATGTTGATGACATTAAAGGAATCTGGGGTGATCTGTGAGGGGAAAGTAATGAAGAGAGGGAATCTGGTGATTAAAAGAGATGAAAAATCATTGCATTAAGCCAGTCTAATCAGATCCTTTTGCTCTCTCTTTATGTCTTCATAATAGCCTACTTGGGTGTGGTTTTAGCCTTTCTAGGGTCACAGATGGCTTTCAGAATTTGCTGAAGGCCATGAACCCTCTGCCCGGGTAAATGCACACAGGCACAAAAATCTCACCAAGTTTCTGGCGACCACACACCCCCTCCTGTGACGCACTCACAGATGCCCCGTGAAAACCATGCCAATTAGATGGCTGGCCACACACATACATGACCTAAGGTGGCCCTGAGTGCAGAACAGAATGCCACCCTACCTCGTGCCCTAGGAGATGCACAAGCTTCCCTCCCTCTCTCCCTCCCCCTCTCCTCTTTTTGGGTTCTGGAGTAGAATTTAGTGATTCATCACTTACATATACCACCCAGTGCTCGTCCATCCCAACAAGTAGCCTCCTTAATCCCCATCACCCATTTAGCCCATCCCCCTACGCACCTTCCCTCCAGCAACCCCCCGTTTGTTCTCTATAGTTAAGAGTCTCTTACGGCTTGCCTCCCTCTCTGTTTTTATCTGATTTTATTTCACTCCTGAGATGCATGAGCTCTCTAAGCCCCTGCACCACACCAGCCAGAGAGAGCGTTCTCCGTCTGCCAGCAAGGCGCCTTCCTGGAGCAGAAGACTTGCTTACGGTACACTCTTGCTGCAGCTTCAGGGACAGGAGACGATTACAAGCTTATGCTCTAGCTACACACCCAGGGACAAAGGGAAGGATGAAACTCTGGAGCGACCAGATAAAGGGCGTCTCATTTTTTCTGCCTCTCCTCTCTGGTCATCTTGAAAGAGTGCTCCGGAGGGAGTAATCCCCACGCCATCCTCAACAGCAGTGCAGACAACAGCATAGCGTAATTCCAGGGGAACGCCTTCCTTCCCAGGCTGCACCCGGTCCTAGAGCCATCCCCGCATGCTGGGGAAGGGAGATCACAGTGCAGCTGGGAAGTTCCCCTTTCTCCTGACCTCCTTCCTCAGCCTAGGGCTTCTGACCTAGGGTCCCCAGGTCTAACCTAATAGTAATCCTCACTGCCTGGAGCATCAGTGGGCCGCAGGGCACCTTGGTTTCTGCTTGGAAAATGTAAATAAAGATCGGACACACCTGAAGTTATAACCAGGAACCGGGTCAAAGCAGCCAGGGAAGACAGTGCTCGTAAACATCAGCCCAGGGCGAAACGTCTAACCCAAAGCCCTGCTGGTGAACTGAGGGTGACTGATGTTAAAAGCCATCTTGTTAAAGAAAAGCACAGATTCCCATCAGAGTAATAAGGTCAAAGATCACATTGGATTAATGATGCAAAAGCTACTGCCCCAAGTAACAAAGAACACCGTTCTGGACACAAAGACGGAGTTCGGTAGATACTTAAAAACAGTAATTTCTTAGACCTCTGCGAGCTCTATAGCTCTCACAGCACCCAGTAAAGAGTGAGCAGTCAGTGTATCGACGTCACCGTATTACACCCAGGATCTTTAAAAATGGTGTCTCTTCAATGTCCACAACAGCCAGGAGACGGCCACCTTTTCCTGCAGACGGCTGGAGAGCACCCTCGTGGGCCAGATGATCTCTGCCCCGACCACTCAACCCTGCCACTGAAGCGCAGGGAGCGGCCACGGGCGATGCTTCCACAAGTGGGCACGGGGCATTCCAAGAAAACTTTATTTACAAAAACAGGTGAGGGGAATAATTCTTCCTTTCTCATCAATGGGTTTTTCATTAGGTCTGTTTACATGAACACACCCAACAAAACTTTTTCTTTTTCTTTCTTTTTTTTTTTTTTTTTTTTTTTGGCACGAGAGGCCCAGAACGAAGAATCTGGCCAAGCCTGAAATAAACTCTGTAGGCACAGGAAAAAAGAACCAGGCAGACTTTTCGGTCGTGACTGTAGTGACGAGAGATTCAACAAGCCTCATCTCTAACACACGGTTCTCAAACTTTTGACCTCTGGGTTCCTTCACGCTTTTCAAAATTATTGAGGACCTCAAAGAACGTTTGATTGTTTTTGGTAACATCTGTCATTATTCACCAAATTAGAAGATGAAACAAATTTCGGAAGTATTTCATAATCGATGCAAAAGTGAAAGAAGGAATCCACTACATGTTCGTATTAAATATCTTTTTAATAAAAAATAACTCACTCAAAAACAATTTACGAGGAGAGTGGAACCGTGTTCTGTTTTTGTAAATCTCTTTAGGGTCTGGCTTAATGGAACACAGCTGGACTCTGGTATTTGCTTCTGCAGTCACTGTGCTGTCCAAGAGCTGTTTTGGTTGAAATGTGTGAAGAAAATACGGCCTTGTGCAGATGGGGGCCTTTCCAGATAACTGTGAATAGTCTTTGATTCCACATGAAAACTTGACAAGTAGTAGCTTCTTTTTTTAAAAAAAATTTTTTTTAAACGTTTATTTATTTTTGAGACAGAGAGAGACAGAGAACGAACGGGGGAGGGTCAGAGAGAGGGAGACACAGAATCCGAAGCAGGCTCCAGGCTCCGAGCTGTCAGCAGGGCCCGACGCGGGGCTCGAACTCATGGACCGCGAGATCATGACCTGAGCCGAAGTCGGCCGCTTCACCGACTGAGCCACCCAGGCGCCCCAGGGAGAGAACCTTTCTTAAGCAGGCTCCACACTCCTGTGAAGCCCAATGTGGGTCTTGATCCCATGACCCTGGGATCATGACCTGAGCCAAAATCAAGAGTTGGATGCTCAACCAAATGAACCACCAAGGCGTTCCTAAGGGTTGAGGTTTAATAACACCAGTCGTTTTTACTATTTCATCGAGGCCGCTCTTAAGTGGAACGAGCCTCTCCCACCCCCTGCGAGCAGCACCGATGCCGAGAGCAACGGCCACTAACACAGTCCTGTGCTACCGCCTTGAGTCACGCTAAGGCACCAGCTGTCTCACCCACCGTCCCTCCTGTACCATCAAGTGCAAACATCAACAGCAAAAAAGGATGACCGTGTCCGGTGATGAAAACGGTTTTGACCCTGAGGGCCCTCTTGAGGACGGCTGCCCTGGAAAACACTTCCCACGGCCACAGCAACTTCCCAAACATGGCAGCAGCTCAGGATGAAGCCGTTCCTCTACAAGCCTACAACTAGCCCATCACCATTTGTTTAAAGGCCTCTGAAGCTCACATAAAAGCCCAGAGGCCTCAGAACACTTCCTCTGAATCTTCCTTAGAAACCTGGGGGGGGGGGGGGGGGGGGGGGAGGGGTGCGGATAAGAGCAGTAGCAGCAGAGACTGTCAATTTGGTGAACAACGTCTACCCCCAGGCCAGTCCCCTAAGGGAAGGACACTGGAGAAAGAAGGAAGCAGGTCCAGGCTCAAGGGCAGTGACAGCCAGTCAATGTTGGCAGGTAGAACACAGTAGAGCCCGAGCTCGGGCGTCTGCGTGTGACTCAATCAAGCTTCCTCTCGGGGAGCACAGCGCGGCAGTGGCTCTAAATGACACGCGAGTGGAGAGAAGCACCAGCATGTGACAGAGGAGACAAAGACACAGCTGAAGGCCAGCGGGCGACTGCATCCTTAACGCTTCCCCCGGTTCAGTCAGGAGGACTCCAGAGACGAAGAAGTAACCACCACCCAAACAAGCACTCCGAAAGCCACCCACCGGCCCACACGCAGCGCTCCCCCCGCCGCAGTCGGCCCGAACTGCACTTACTCGGACAGTCTTCCGCCCAAGTCACCGTCAAGGTCGTGTGTTGAGTCAATGGCCTAACGAGCCTATAAACAGGACCCGGAGCCTCAGCCTCCATCCAGCAAAAATGCTTCCAAATCTAGCAGGAGACATTACTGCCCGTGGCCTTCACTTTGCCAGCTGCCTCTGGGACGGGCTAGATCTCAGAAGGGCAGACTGAGGAGCACGGGGCGGCGGGGGGGGGGGGGGTCACTCAGAGCACCCGGGAAGCTGCGGTCGGGCGGTGGCCCGTGTCCCCACTCCAGCCTCTGCCCCGCTCTGACCTGGCCTGCTCTGCAGTCACACCTGGGCAGCGTGCCAGGGAGGGGTGGGGGGTTGCTGTTCCTGAGAGTTCTCTGCAGGGGGGACTTGACCGTGGGAACGAGGCCACCCTGACTCCAGAACTGTTAACAGGTGTAACCATTTCTCAAAGTACCGAATGAAATATACAACTGCAGATTAGCCAAAAAGCAGCCACGGCCTACAGATCAACTCCCGGAAAGAACGTGGGTCAAGGCACCCCCCCATCTAACCTACTCTGTCCCCTCAAAGGGTTTGTGATGTTTGCTGATGAGAAATGGGTGCTTTCTCAACAGTCTGTCATCCCTAGAAGGAGAGCCCTGGAGTGCTCATGGGACCGCTCTCTGCTGAAGAGGTCCCATGCTGTCACCTGGTGGAAAAAACAAGAAACTGCGTGTGAACCAGATGATGACAAGAGCATTCCAGTTCGATGGTTTCCCTTTACTACAGATGCTTGCTTGGGGACCATTCCAACCCCATCTTGGGCGTCACCTGCTGTGCTATCCACCCCAGGCAAAATACCTGATGAAGAGCTCGGGGAATAGATGGTCACAGACGCAATGCATTACCACGGTTACCCCCAAACTGGGGGTAAGAGCTGGGCGCAGAAGGCGGAGAGGCAGTTGGAGGGATCAGGATGATGCAGGATGATGCAGGATGATGCAGGATGATGGAGGTGGGGGGGAAGGGAGCTGGTGAGGAAGGGCCAGAGGAACCCACAAGGGGAAAAGGTGAGACTAGGAAGAAAAGTATTAACAAAACTCATCAACCGAAAGACATCACCCTTGGAATTTTTACATATTTTCAGCCAAGGAGTAAGAAAAACAAATTCAGAAATACTGAAATGTATCAAGATGAAAAAGTAGAATGTCTCATCTCAGTGTATAAAAAAAAAAATTCTGAGTACTGTCCACAACCTGATGTGGGGTACGAACCCACCACCCTGGGATCAGGAGTCGCTTCCCCGCAGATCAAGCCAGCCAGGTGCCCTCAATGTGTTAAAAAGAAGAGAACGACCAATTTGCTGTTATAAAAAGAACAGCAAAGCCACCTTTTGATATGACAGGCACGGAAAAAGGAGAAGACGACAAGGCTGTCCCCAAACGACAGTTATTCCCAGAAGGTGGGCCTTCACTTTCCACTTGGGGTTTTTCCGTCTACGGCAGGCGCTTTAGGAAGATTCTGGTTTGTGTTTGGTTCTCTGTAATTTCCCTTTCCCCCACTCCAAGAAGGCAGAGCGCTCTCTGAGCTCCTTGGCTCAGGGCAAGGCGCTGCAGTCAGGCTGAAAGCGACACATTTAGGCAAAGTTCAAGCTGAAACTCACTAGCAAGAATCTGTCCCAGAGGGAGAAGGGAAGCCAGTTCCTCTGAAGAAAAAAGGGGAGAAAATCAGAGCTATTTCCCGGGCCCAGAAAGAAAACACGAGCTGGCGTGTTCTGCGAGTGGAGCCTGCACCCACTGAGAGGCCGGGCGGGCCTGGGGAGGCTGGACTCCGCACGGACCGGGGCTCCCAGCCGAGGCAGGGCCCCCACACGCCAGGCCGCCCAGAGCCAGAGCGCTACGCGGGCCGGATGGCGGGAGTCTCCCCAGCAACCACTGTGGGCCCAAACTGTAGGAGCCACAGATGCCCTGGGGGCCGTGCTCCACAGAAGAACCCCGGGATCTCTCTGGACCCGGGGGTGAAGCCCTGAAATCGGGTCTAGTTCAACTTAAAGAAAATAACACGGTATTAATTTTATGGCAAGTACGAAATAAGACTTGTACCTATTACTTGATTTCCGATTTTCCTGAGATGAATCCACGTTATTTTTATAATAAAAGAAACACAGATCAGCGACAAAACTTTACGAACGCCACCAAAGGAATGATCTGCCTTCCAGAACACGATTTCCCAGACCCGGAGGCAGCTCAGAGCAGAGAAAGCACTGCTCCGTGGTCCCCGTGGCCTGAGGTTCCCCCTTTATGCCACAGCGGCCTGTGGCCGGGTACTATTCACATACACGCAGAACCACACAAAACATTTTCTTTGTGGCTTCTTTTCTTAAGAGGCTTGGTTGGAAAAGCGAGGAGCTACAGAAGGCTCTGATGGCACAGCCGTTTAAAAGCCAGAGAGCTTCAGAGCTTCTCTCTGGCATCAGCCTCCTCTTAAATTAATACCGACACGTCTATTTTGAAAGCGTGTTAACTCAGCAGGAAGGGGTGCTTTACACAGAGCCATCCCCAATCCATCATACCTCCTGTTCTCACGGCGAAGTGCTATCCGGTCCTTCCCAGACAAGATTTTCTCTTCCTGACTCAGTTCGGAGAAGGTGAAAACCACGTTCACACGTGGAAACGCAATGAATCATCTCAGCAAGCAGCGATCGCCCCCACGCCTCCTTACACAACTGACCTCTGCAATGTTCACCACCTGCCTCTCCAGCAAACACCCCCCCCCCACCCCGGGCTGCTCTCATAAAGCCCCCAGGGCTCCCCCAGACTCCTCCCCAAGAGACAGCGGCCCCTCCACCTCCCGGGAGCGCCCGGGCAGGGGCTTCAGGGAAGGCCCAGCAGCACAAAGGGGCACAAGGAAACTTGCCTTTTCCATCTGTGGCTGACGCTTCTTGTAAATGCCTGATTGACCTAAAAATGAACATTTGGAGAACAAAAGGTTAGCTCACACCAATCTGCACTCTTCTGTGTTTCCAACACTAGTAACTCAAGGTCCTGAATTCCTCAGTCATAAGCTGACGGGCTGGACTAGATGGTTTCGGAGCACTCTCCCGAATCAACGTGACCTCTACATCCAGCACCTGGCCGCGTACGGTACTCAAGCCCGAGCGTTAAGGACGCCCTCTAATGGCTGAGAAAGGTCTGCCAGGGGCCTGGGTGTGAGGAGAAAAAGCAAAATGCCATCATTTCGACGCTCTTGACCTCTCTCTCCACCTAAAATCTCTCACTTCCCCAACTACCCCCACTCCCTGACACCGCACTGGAGCGCACCTGCTGCCCACAGAACATGGACCCCCGCACACGGAGGCCGGAGGCTGATTTCTCAGGTCTAGGTCTTGGAGCCTGTGAGCACATGGCTTCCTGCAAACTCAGTATTTCACTGTCTGGAATTCTGCTGCCAAGTGGCAGCCTCCAGGGAGCCTCTTCTCCTGCTGCGATGTGCCGGGTAACTAATTACCATCATCGCTGTTCAGACAGGGGAACACGAACATTATTAAAGGCGCTACGGGAAGGTCTGTCTCCAAAGGATGAGGACAGCCGGGGGGGGGCGGGGGGGGCTCACAGATGGGGCCACCCACCCTCCACCTGACCCCGGCTAAGGGCTTTCTCCTGAGACCCCCGCGCCCGCCCCCTCACCTGCCCACCTGGGAGATCTGAATGGCACACCACTCAAAAGTGAGCCAGCACAAAGCCAGCTCCAAAGTCATCGGTGCCGCTCCTGAAGCTACCTCTAGTGCTCGATGCTTTTCGTTTACGGCAACTTTCAGAAGATGCACTCTCGAGGGCATCGCCGTGTGACGTCTGCCCCTTCGTGCTACAACGAAGGAGGCGAGGGAAATGACCACCTGCAGCCCTATCGCTCCCCTGCGTCTTCCCCAAACCTCCAGGTCCTTTCTTTCCGCCGAAGGCGGCAGACGAAGAGCAGGGCTTGCACTCTGTTCCGGACAGAAAGACGCTTCTTTCTACCCGAAGACGGTGCTGGTCATCCTGCTACGGATGCCTGGGCTACCTGGTCCCGGGCACGACGCAGGGAGGTGGGGGAGATCGGGGAGACTCCCCCATCTTCTGGAAGCTGCCGGCTACACTGATGTATGCACAACGTGTCACGTACGATGGAATAAGGGTCAAGAGTGAGTCTAACCGGCTGGAATGAGGATTACCCTCCGCTGGTACCATATTCTAAGTAATCGGAGTGACAGAATAAGCTGGTAAGCCCCAGGATCTTGAAAAATAGGAGTTTACTGCAGCGTGGACTTTACCGTTAACACAACACAGGTAAGTCCACTTTTTAAGACTTTATTCCAAAAGGAGTAACCGCTTTCAAACAGCCGCGGACCTAGATCGCTGTAAGGGTGTTTAATCTTTGCTAGCCTTTTCTCCTCTCCTTGCTTCCTACCGAACCGGTAATTTCCTTCACGTGGCATTAAGATTTAACGAGGATATCTTCTCTCAACAACCACTGGCACTAACATTTCTTCACACATAATCAAAGCGCAACACGTGCGTCTGAAGCCCGCCATTCTGAAGACCTCTGACCTGGGAACATGTTGGGAACTCTCGCTGGTTTATGTTAACGCACTTCCTCACCTTCCGCCTACCTGGCAAGAAAGCTGTTTACAGGATTTCTTCAACTCTCCTCCCTCCAAATTCGTGCTGCCGTTATGTCGCCCCTGAGTTCTCATTTCCAGACCCTTCTCTATGATCTAAGCTGTGCGAAAAGCCAAGGTGCCAGATCAGCTGTATCGGAATCCACGGAGGGACAAGATCAAGACCCGAATTCCAGGCTCCTGCTCCTGGAGGCGGATTCAGGTCCGCCTGAGGACCCAGGAAGCTCATTTGCTAAACCGATGCCCCGTGTGGTTCGGACTGGTTTGGGAACGGCTGATTCGGGGGTCTGGACTCGTCGGATGCACGAGCCTCGGGGTGCACCGCGGCCCCCCACCTTCCTGCGGGTACTCACCACACCACGGGGAAGAGGATGGCCCCACAGCACAGCAGGTCTACCAGAAACAGAGAATCCTTCCACAGGCCATACTCCGTCGTTCCCTCCTCGGTGGACTCTATGATGATGTAGGCCACGTTTGCCAGAACCTACGGACACGAGAAGTCGCTGAGGCCCTAAGGCAAGGGCAGGCCTCCACAACAGCGGCCCCAAGGTGGGGTGGGCACTCGGGCTTGCGGGCCCCCGACCACGGCCACGGCATTCTCTCCAGGGCTACATGCTTTTCAGAACACTCCACTCTCCCATCCAGGAGCCGTGTCTGTGCCCTCCTCCTGGACGTGCGACTGCCCTGAGCGACAGTCAGGCGCGAGTGAGGCCATGTGATTTCCGAGGTAGGTCGTACAGAGGACGCCGCCTCTGGCTGGCCCTCTCGGGGGAAGTCGGTCTCTGGCAACCCGGAGGCTGCCAACGTGGAGAGACCAGGCAGAGGAAAAAAGGCGGAGGAGCCCCTGCTGTTCTCGCCCCGCCTGAGCGAGTCTTCCCCACCCAGGAGAGGCAGGTGAAGACTGAGGTGACCCCAGCCACGGTCTCACTCACTGCACGAGGGCCCCCGTCAGACCCGCCACGCCTCAGTTCCTGACCCCCACCGAACGCGAAGAGAATACATGCTTATCGCCACCGTGTTTGGGGGGATTTGCGACACAGCACAGACCACAGGGACCCTCTGCTTTGCTTTTCAGGCCTCCGGGGCCTCAGCAGGGCCAGGCGGTGGCCTGAACGGGTGGCACCGCACTCAGCCACGACGCCCGGTTTCCTCAGGCCCCGGGTTCTCCCCGGTCAGCTGCTGCCGCTTCGCAGAGACAGGCTTTTAAGTACCAGAGGGTGTTATGAGAGACCAGGGCGGAGAATGGCAGGTTTGGGCCCAGTGCCTGAGAGGCCACGCTGCTCTTCCTTAGAAGTAACCCCGCCCAGGTCCCCTCCACATGGGACATGGCTCAGTTCTTCCCCCTGAGGTGCACCTGCGACCGTGTGCCGATCCACTTGGCCCTGGGGGTTCAGTCCCGGCACGAGTGTGCTGCGAGAGGCCCCAGGGCCTGGCTACACTGGGACGGCAGGCAGTACTCTGCAGAACCTAGGAGATGCTCTCTGGGAGATTTCCGGTAGGTGTGGATGCACAGATCACAAGTCCTCTGTCCCAAACACTGTGCTCGCCTGCTGTAAAGGTCACCCTGCACACTTTGACAAAGAGTGCAAAATCTGTCACGCTACTATTCGGGACACCTCAAAGTAAGGTTTTCCTATCTAGAAGCTTTCAGTGAAATGATCGCAGAAGCCACACTTTACTTGGTATGAATGCAAAAATTACTCTGAAATTCGGGCCTTCCTCTATCCTGCGTGCCTGCACGTGGGACTCCACCTCTGAAGACAAACTGGAAACAAAGGCTTTCTCACCTTAAATCCCTAACTCCCCTCCGTCCTCAGCTGATGCTCTTGACATGCGACAGAACGTTCCCTGGTGTGGCACGAAATGCCAAAAATGTCCTTCAAGGTCTGTGCGTACATTTTGTGCACCTCTCCCTTCTCGCTCAGAGCTGTGCACCGGCTCCCCGTGGCCACGAAGGAATAGTTTTACTTTCCGGCTGCCGTCCAAAGCCTTCCCAGGCTGGCCCCTGGGCTTATCGATGCCTAACTTCCCTATATTCAATTCTTTAAATGCCGTTTCCTCAGAAGGGCCGGCCATGTAACCTCGTGTTCAGCTCCCTTGGGGGTGCGAAAGCCAGAAGGCCGCGCCCCGTCACATCCCAGCTTGGGTGGGGTGAGGATACGAGATTCGCCTGGAGGGATGGAGTCCGGGGGTGGGGGGAGACTGGCTGGGGGGGGGCATTTGCGGCGCTTGGGGGAAAAGGCCCCAGGCCCTCCCTCACGAGCTCAGAGGCTCTGGCAGGCCGTAGAACTTGGCCCGGGGCCGGCGAGGTGGCCCTGGGAGCTCCACAGCCGAGACCCACACAGATCCTCAGCCTCTCTGTTCACTCGGCAACAGACCACCCGCGTCCACTGCTCCTCTTCTGCCGGCCACAGGTTTTTCCTTAAATGTCTAGGCAAGGCCCTTCTCTACCTTGCAGCCTTCCAGATCGTTCCGATTCGGGTGATGAGTCTCTCCTGGGAAATCTACAGCAACTGGTCTGCACCATTCATCTGGCGCTAACACAGGTCCCGCGTCATCAACGTGGAGGTGGCTCTGGGGCAAATGCTGCCAGAGCACCAGTCGCCGGGGTGAGGAGGCAGACCTGGGGGCCCAGGGAGGTGCCCGCCCTCCCCTCGCCCGCCACACCCACACTGTGCTCCCCAGGGAGGGCGGCCGAGAACAGTTTCACCAAACCCACGCTCCTCGGTCGAGCAGAGCAGTCCTGCACCCCTGCCAGGCCCTCTCTGCTTCTCGTGAGTTCTCCAAGCCCAGTGTCTGCCTCCAATAAGACTGTTACGCAGGCGACAAGGTTCCTGTCCCCAGGGGCTCAGGACCGGGGAAGGCGGGCCTCAGCCCAGGGTCCTGAACCAGGAAGGGCTTGATGAACAGCTGTCCTGAGGTCCGCTTAGTATTCTACCTTGGGAAGCCTCACCGGTGTCGTTCGCGGTTTTAAAATCACCTGTTAATAAAATCACTGTGTGCCTGGGCAAGGCTAAGAGGACCATTCTGTCAGAGGGGAGCCTGGCGCAGGAAGGCAGGCGGCAGCTTCCCGGACTTCCCAGCCCCTCCCTACTCAAGGCACAGGCGTCCACACACCGCTCGCCAGCTGAGTGACGGCGGACAGCTCTCGGGGCAACGACCCGAGGCCCGGGTCGGCCAGACGGCAGAGGGAGAAACCCCAGGGGCACGAGCTGCGGTTCTGGGTGAGCCGACGCCCTCTTCCCGGACAGGCCGGGAGCTGAGCCCTGAGAAGCGCCGGGACACCGCCAGGACACGCGGGACTCGGGTCCCTTTACCTGCAGCGGGATGACGATCATGAAGATCTTCTTGTCTTTGTCGGAGAGGATGTGCTTAATGAAAGCCCAGCCGGTGCCGATGAGCGCGATGGTGATGAACAGCAGTGCCCCCTTCAAACTGGAAAAGAAAGCATTTCAGATGCCAACGGTCTCTCCAGACTTTCTCTGCCGGTTCCGCCGCATAGCTCGTTCGCGACTGCGTGCGTGTCTCGGAAAAGAGAGGCAGCCAACTTCAGGAGACACCTCGAGTTCGCTGTGCACCCCACTACCTGAGCAGCCCATCCCCCCATGGAGGCAGCCCCCTCCCGGGAGCAGGCCAGCGGCCCTGGGCTGTCGTCTGCACAGCCACCCGCGTGCCACACACCCCTGGCGCGGCAGGAACCCAGAGAGGCTGCCACGGGAGGGCAGGGCTCTTGCTCCCACGGCCTCCCCAACTTCTCCTGCGCATCATCTCACGCGACAAGGGTTCACGAGTCCCTCTGCGTACTTACAGGTGAGTGATGTAGTACACGACAGCCCAACCCTCGATCGGAAAGCCCTGGGAGGAGATGTAATGGTAGTCGATCTGCAACCAGAGAAGTGTCTTTCAGAAAGGTCCACCTACCACGCGTCTTCGTGTGCACAGTGAAACAGGAAATGCCACCACAGGACCTCACGACGGGGGATGCCCCCTCCACCCCACGCCCTGCTCCCTCACTTGTCTATCCACAGTTAAGGATAGGAACGTCAGGAAGCATGAGAAACCAGCCACGAGGTTTCAACGCCAACACGCAGGCCAGGTCCCTCTTCTGGGGCAGGGGATTCACCAGGGGCAAATGGCTGCCTATTCTGGTCTTTAAAATCTCCACTGCCCAAAGGCCACAGGTTTTTATGGGATCCCAGCTGAGAACTTCCCCTTGCCTACCCCAGCTGCTTATTCCATACGTCAGTCAGTCGGTCAGCAAAAAAAAAAGCCATGTGGAATTATCTAGGTTCAACTGTTTTTGTTTTGAAGAAATCTGTGAATTTAGAGCTACTTAAAACCACCAATGTATGTTAATTGAGGTGGCAAGTTTCAGAGACGCCTGCGGGGCGGGGCTCAGTCGGTTCAGCAACCGACTCTTGCTTTCAGCTCAGGTTATGATCTCACGGGTTCGCGAGACTGAGCCCCGAGTCGGGCTCTGCACTGTTAGCAATTCTTAGGATTCTCCCTCTCTCTCTCTGCCCCCTTCCCAGCTGGCATGTGCCTGCTTTCTCTCTCTTAAAAATAAATGACATTAAAAAAAATTTTTTTTTTAACATTTTATTTATTTTTGAGACAGAGGGAGACAGAGCATGAACGGGGGAGGGTCAGAGAGAGAGGAAGACACAGAATCGGAAGCAGCCTCCAGGCTCTGAGCCATCAGCCCAGAGCCCGATGCGGGGCTCGAACTCACGGACCGCGAGATCGTGACCTGAGCCGAAGTCGGACGTTTAACCGACTGAGCCACCCAGGCGCCCCCCAAATTTTTTTTTTTTAAGTAAATAAAGTGGCAGGTTTCAGAAGCACACCCAAAATGCTTCCTGGCACAACTCACAAATGCTGACAGCAATTTCTTCATTCTATCACAAATGGCTACTTAGATACTAAAGTGACTCAAGGATCCTGCCATTCATCATCTAGAAGGTTCCAGAAAGAATTTTTTAAATTTAACGTTTACTTTTGAGAGAGACAGAGAGAGAGAGAGAGAGACAGAGCACGAGCGGGAGAGGGGCAGAGAGAGAAGGAGACACAGAATCCCAAGCAGGCTCCAGGCCGCGAGCTGTCAGCACAGAGTCCGACGCGGGGCTCAAACTCACAAACCATGAGATCATGACCTGAGCTGAAGTCGGACGCTTCACCGGCTAAGCCCCCCAGGTGTCCCAGAAAGTCTTTTAACTCAGATCCAAATGGGAAATTATCCAAACGACTGTCATTTCTAGAGACTGTAAGTGAACACATCACGACACCTACGACAACCCTTGTAATTGCAGGAGAGCGCATGTCTGGATGCTGTCGCCCTCAGAGGCGCAGCCGCAGGAGCTTCACGGGCCTAGAAACACGGCAGGCTGTGGCACTCCTCCCTCAGGCAGGCTCACTTCAGCTCGCACCTGGACTAACTAGGCAAAGTGCGAGCTCGATTCACACGCCTCAATATTTAGGGCATCACTTCCCCCTGAGGAAGTATGCTAACACTGGGCTTCAAATCAAATGGGAAAGATGTTTAGAAAAGTAAAATCGCGGAAACAATTCAGCAGGTGGCACTCTAATCCCAAGAAAGGACTTAAAAAAAAGGGGGGGGAATAAAAGCAAGGAAGCAAGGAAGCGTTCTAGGAAAACTCTGGGAACGTAGGCAGTATTAGAAGAGGTCTCGGTCCAGGTCAGGGAGGGTGTAATGACTCATCCCTGTGATGGTCCCTCCCGTACCAAAGGAGGCTCCGTGACAAAAGGACTTCTTTAATCTACTGTTTCCCCCCCTTCCTTCTAACTCATTTTTCCTGATTAGAGGCACATCATTTCATAAATGACCCGAAATATTAATACATACCGCGTGGAACACCAGGGAAAGAGACTTGGTGAAAGGAAGGGCTGCCATCAACCAGTGAATTTTAAATACGTCATTCCTATAAAAACAGAAAAGAAAGAATTAAAAGACAGTCATCAGATACATTTACAAGGAAGCAGTAAATACAACCTAAGCAAACCAGAAACACGAAGCCTTTTTTGAGACCTAGTTTCCACCAGCAGAAACAGACCCGACGGGGCCCCAGAGTCGCCTCTCGCGCACAAGTCTGTGCCGTGACCACAGCAGCATCAGGTACCAAGGCCACAGGTCTCTGTTGTGACTGCAGCAGCGTCAGGCACTGAAGCCAGACAGGACGAGTTCCAGTTCCCGAGAAGATGGAAATCCACACAGCTGGCCAGCCTCGTGCCCAGAAACCACCCTGGAAAGGCCACAGAGGCGAGAACGAGGCGGCGGGATCTACGGAACTGGCGAGAGCTCTCCCTGGGAGAGCAGAAGGGGCGCGGGCGCAGCTGTAGGGGCGGGCTGCGGCCCGGCCTGGAGGGGGGGCAGGGCGGAAGGGAGAGCCCCGGGGTGGTGCCCCGTCCCCTCTCCCTCAGGGCTGGGACCGGCCAGTGGGGAGAAGCGCCCACTCCCACCACCAGGCCTACACAGGTACTCGCCCACCTTCGGGCTGCCAGCCATTCAATTCCTCGACCCTTTCCGACCTCACCCTGGGAACTAACCTAATGGGACACAAGACGCCTCCGGAGACAGATTTAAAACTATGAAAGTACATCGAGACTTGAATAAGAGCTACGGAGGAAAGTCACACTCTCAGACATCAAGACATTCTGCGAAGCCACAGCAGCAAAAAGTGTGGAAGGGGTACAGCGTCCGACAAATAAGCCAACAGAACCGAGAGCTTGGAAATGGATTCCTGCGTGTATGGAGGCTTGGCCTACGACAGACGAGGGGCAGCCAACCGGCTGGAGAAGGACGGGCCATTTAATAACTGGCATGGGGAAAATCCACCCAATCCTGTGTGTGTGTGTGCGTGTGCGTGTGCGTGTGTGTGCGCAGCTGTGTCCCCACTTCACATTTACATAAAGAAGGACTCCAGATGGATTTCAGCGCCAAACATAACTTACATCCTTTGTGACCCTGGAGTAGGAAAAGGCTTCTTCCGAGAAGCCCCGCCCAAGATTAGATATCTTTGACTCTGTTAATATGAAAGACTTCCGTTCAACAACGAATACCACAGGTAAGTTTAATAGACCGGGGGAAGAAATTTGCCATGTCTGGAACAGACAAAGGATCGATGTCCAAACTATGCAAGAAACTCATGTAAAGTGACAAGAAAATGACAGAAAACCCAAAGAAAACTCTGTGCAAAGCACAGAGGCGGTCACAAGGAGGGGAACCCAGACGGTTAACAAGGCCCCGGAAGGAGATTTCGCGTCACTAGTGGTCAGAGAAATGCAAAACAGAACGAAGCACCAGTTTATACCCAAAAATAAGATGCCGGTGGTGTCTGGAGAAACAGGAACCCTTTGCACCCCTGGCAGGAGCAGAAGCTGGTACGGGCCACCTGGTGGTGGGCGCTTAATGAAATTAAGGAAGACTTTACCCCCTGCCCAGTGCACCTCTTTCTGGGAGCGCACCTCAGAGGCTGCACGGAGTCATAAGGGGATAGGCCAGGGAGGGGGTGGGAGGTCATGACAACACGGTCGGGGGGACCGGGGCGGGGGGGGAGGCCGAGGGAGGGGTCCCTCACCAAAGCGATGGGTGAGTAAAACGTGGGGATGCGCACTATGGGGTAGCCAAAACTGAATGAACCGGATGGACACACGGCAGTGTGACTAGGCCTTGACACAGCTACTACTGCGTGACAAGTGGCACGGACAGCAATCTAGAGCTGGCATGGTTTACGAAAGTCACAAACATACGCAGGAAGAGTAAACACACCCACGCCCAACAACACACATCACGTGCTCCGGAGCAGCTGGGAAGGACCGAGAGAGGGGTTGGGGGTCGGGACGAAGGGGAAATGAAGAACAGGGGCCTGGCACAGACCGATAGGGAGGGTGTGTCACAAACTGACGCCCGCTCCCTTTCCGGCCGATTTCCCCCTGGTCCTTTCCCTTCCGACGCCTACCTACTCCAAGGTCAAAAAGGAAGTCAAGGCCAGAGTGGCGACGACATCTACCCAGAGCGCAGAACCGCCCGCTGCCGAGACGGCTCGCTCACACACCCCGGCCCCCCCAACCTGCAATCCTGCTCGAAGCGCCAGCGGCCGGGGCGGTGATGACACGGGAGGGAGAAGAGGCTCGAAAGAGAGCCCCGGTAACTTGGCAAGAACACGGGTTCTACCCTGCCAACCTTCACCCCTCTCGGCCCCCAGTAACCTCTGCTGAAGGTGGGGCATCGCCCACCTCCAGGAGGTGGAAGGTGAGCGGACAGAGCCCGCATCCGGCGCTGGACTGGGCAGGGAGCAGGCACTGGAAAGCGAGCGGCTGTCTGTCCTCCCCTTCCACGCGAAGTGCCGTGAACTACACACGTGCTGCGTGCAGCAGGTGCGCCTCTTCTGGCCACAGAGTTAAAACTCACCGTCATCTCACGTAAGCGGACCAGCGAGAGGGACGGTCTCATCGCTAAATAAACAGAAACTGAAATACCCCCGAGCACCTGTCTGCTCAGGTGTTTCGTACGCACCTCGCATTTGCATAGTGCCCTGATTTGCAAAGTCCTCTGGCGCACAGGATTTGGGGGGAAGGCGGGGGAATCACACAACACACCTAAGGTTCTAAGACACTCAGAGGAAGGCAGGGCGATGACCCCGCCCCTGTTTTGTGGCCCAAGGAGTGAAGCGAGACACAGACGTGGGAGCGGTCCGTGTTTACACCTGGAATTGGGTCTCTGAGTCCCAGTTCTGATTTTTCTAATAAAGGAAGAATCAACACTTCACTGGAAAACCTTTTTATAGCCTGAATTGGTTAAGATTCTTGTTTTCTTATGAATGGCCACCTGATTACCCCAAACACAACCATGCACGGTCCTTCACAAGTAGACGAGTGGCTCTTTCCATCAATCCAAATCTTAAAACAAACCGGAGCCTGCACTGCCCTGGCCTGAGCTCGCTACCCCAGCTGAGCATGTCTGCCAGAAGACAGGCCCCCGGGGACCGAAGAGGTCTCGATTTCTGCCCAATGCTCCACAGAAAGAGGTACTCCGTATTTGGGATGCCTAATTATCTTATGAATTTAAATGACGCCACGTTACAGTGCCCTATGCATGTACCGCCCTTTACTTAGTTTACAGATCTTATGTAACAAATGCTCACACTGTTCTCCAACTGAAAAGTAGTATTTTATTCTGTTTTTTGGGGGAAAGGAGACAGAATTAAACGCTGGTCCCACACACACGTGCAGCTGCTCCCTTCAATAACCGAGTACAGGCAGATAAAGCCTTCGGGTTTCAGAAGAGAGGCCAAGAGCCGGGCAGGTGGGCTTTGAAGTTTTTCCTCCAGTGACAAGTCTCTGGAAGCCAACACCTCTGCCCGGTAGACGGGCAATATCGAGCACCGGGCAGTAATGCTACGCTCTCAGCCAGGCTGTGGCTCCCTGTCACTCTCCTCCTCCTCATGAACAAACAGCCCCTGAATCATCAAAATACTTGGATCTGCTGTTTAAACAAAGCAAAGAGGGAGGGGGGGGGGCGCCTGGGTGGCTCAGTCAGTTCGGTGTCCCACTTCGGCTCAGAACAACAGATCACGGTTTGTGGCTTTGAGCCCCACGTCGGGCTCTGTGCCGACAGCTCAGAACCTGGAGCCTGCTTCAGATTCTGTGTCTCCCTCTCTCTCTTCCCGTCCCCTGCTCATGCTCTGTCTCTCTCAAAAATAAATAAAAATGTTAAAAACAAATCTTAAACATAAAGAAATAAACAAAGCAAAGGGAAGAAAACACCACGGCATGCCAAGCCCCCCCACACACTGCAAAGTCTCCCTGTTTCAGGGAAGATGCCCTTTGAAGAGGGCAGGGTTGCTAGAGCCAATGCCCCCCAGGCACAGAAGCCAGCAAAAGGTGAAATTATACACATCTCAACATACTCCAAGCTGGATGGCTCAAGGAAGGAACAATTTACCGTCGTTTTCGAAGGATGTGAATCCAGATGGTCCCAGAAAGGAAAAAGAAAAAGGCCATAGAGATGTATAATTTAGGGAGAGGGATCTCTCCTGCCGAGAGGTAGCTGTCAGGGTTCTTCTCTGTGATCTCAATCTGCAACGAACGTGAGATTAATTTTTTCTTTTTCAAGAACAGATCACCCCACAGCCAGCAGTCGGTTGCCTTAGCTGCTTCACTCGGGCCGAAGAAAGTACCGGCAGATAGCCACACTCCTAACGCACAGCGCAAAGTGTAAAAACACCCCAAACTGCTTTGTATTTTCTAGCTTAGGAATCCTCTGCAGAGGTGAGATTCCGGCCATTTTTTTCTCCGACTCCGTTTTAAGGGTTGTTAAAACCCACTCTTACAAAGAAACAAACGCCTCACGTTTTACGGGGCTGACAAAATCCACACGCAGTACTCACATCAAGGCTGAAGGAAAGCTCGTCGCTAGACCGCAATTCGTTCCCGGAGCATTTGTGAAAATAAAGACTGTAGAGGCCTTCTTGGTCATCGGTGCTGATGTTAAAGAAAAACTGTAAGTGGAGAGGACAAAGATTTCAGAATGCCAGATCGCCGGCGACGTGTTTAAATCTTAGGAAGAAATCAGGGATGCTAAGGGCGGAAACAAATACAGACAGACGAATGACCTAACCGAATTCCCCCAGGGCAGAGACCAAACAGGTGTTTTCCTCCTCTGCGATTGGGTCTCTGTCCAGGCGACAGGAAAGGGGACGGAAGTGGCTGGCGAGTACCCGCATGCCCACTACCTGGGGTCTACGGTCCACTCCCTACCACCCTGGTTTTGTCACAGACTCCCCAGCTGTGGGAGGTGTGGCTGGGGGCCGCAGGGATGACCTACGATGCAGGTACCTACTTTTCAGTCAACACGTCGCCTTGCTCTTTTAGGTTAAAAACAAAAACAAAAACAAAAACAAACAAAAAACTCCCGAAAAAGGAAGGAGGCCCGCCTGCTACTTGAAAAGGCAGAGGACCAACACTCCCTCGTTAAAATGTATACCTGTGATTTCAGACAACAGGGACACAGGCCATATTTTCTACATTTGCACACTTTCCTGTTTCTTGCATGTTTCAGGTGTTCAAACGGAGTTTAACGTAAATCCAAAGACATTTTGTAGATAAGATTAGAAAATACGACTCCTTGGTCAAAAGCATTTTGCTACAAGCCTAAGATAGGTTCCTGAGGGCTACACAGATGCACGATAAACCGTAAGGAGAAGCGAGGAACTGACGGGGCTATGACATCTCTCATAACAGTTGGGAAGGGATGTGAAGGTCACACGGGGTTTCTGGGGTGCTGGCACTGTTCTATTTCTGGCCCCCGCTGATGGTTACAAAGGTCCACTTAGACAGGATAGGGAAAAAAACAGGTATCTGACGAGAAGGCGGAAATAAGAGACCGAAGGTATTGAA
The DNA here is from genome assembly GCF_014898765.1 of Herpailurus yagouaroundi. Classification (NCBI taxonomy): domain Eukaryota; kingdom Metazoa; phylum Chordata; class Mammalia; order Carnivora; family Felidae; genus Herpailurus; species Herpailurus yagouaroundi. The sequence goes on along the minus strand of NW_024412401.1, from coordinate 51,911,056 downwards.
GCTGGAATTATTCCTTTGTTAAATCATCTCCCAAGCTCAGCTGTCAACGTCAGAGCGTATGTCTTAGTCCACACAAGGTAGCCAGAAAACTCTTAACGTCTTGGTAACTTTTAGTTCCAAAAGTAAGATGCCCATGAAGATTCTAAGAAATAGAAATTTCTAAAAAAGTCAGCAGAAATATCATGGCCGATCCCAGGAGGCACCTGACCGGCAAACAAAATCAAACACGAATGTATATTCTAGAGTAGGAATAAGGCCTAACGGTCCCCTCCCTGCTTTAGGCACATGAACTATCATCCCTGCTCCGTGGATGGGGTAGAAAGGCTCACGGTGACTGCCTTGTCCAAAATTAGCGAACAGCAAGGCAAGGGGTCATGTACCGACCTCTTTATGAGAAGGGAAGCCAGAGAGAAGGCAGACTGGCCATCCACTGCCTGTCGCATGCACCCTGAGAACCCTGCAAACTGGTTATCTCAACGTTCTTAACCATCACACAAGCTGCTTCCCCACGACACTCACCCTGACACAGAGCGCCAGTAAGTGACAAATGTGTAAATCCCACCACGTTTTCTTTCCTTGGTGATTTTTAAAGAAACGGTTTAGAGAAACTTCAAAAAGCTTACTGTATTAGCAAGCATTTTAAAATGAGAGAAGGGAAGAAGGAAACTACCTTTTGCATTTTCTTAAGGAGGCAGTGAACAAGGTGGTTAAACACATGGGCCTTGGAGTCCGACAAACTTGGGTTTGAATCCTCCCCTTGGACAAGTTACTTAACCTCTCTGAGCCTCAGTCTCCTCATCTGTAAAAGGGGAATGATAGCAGTGCCTACCTCACAGAGGTGCTGGAAGGATGCACTGGGGTAACGACAACGTGTAAGTACTCAGCGCAACGCCTGGCACCCAGTTACTCGGCTCCGTGATTACTAATGGACACAGCCTATTATGGGCCGGGCCCAAGGTTAGGGACTTTACATACATCAGTAATAAAACATTTAAAAAAACCTCTCCCTTATGGCTACCTTCTAAGGGGAGCGACAGAACATCCGCATAATAAATAAGCAGAGTACACAGCAGGTTGGAAAAAGGAAAAGTGTGAAGGGGAAGCCTGTAGGGACGGGGGAAGGAAGGGAGCTGCATTTAAAACAGGGCGAACGGAGGAAGCTTTGACGAGATGATGGTATTCGAGCAAAGGCTTGAAAGAGGAAGAAATTAATCATGTGCATTGTGAGGGACAAGCATTCCCACTAGGGGGCACAGCCACAGCAGAGGCTCAGGCCTGATGGGTTCTGGGAGGGAGCAGCAAGGTGGCTTCCGCGGCTGGAGCAGAAAACAGAAGCCGAGGTCACAGACAAGAGGGCAGCCAGAGGCAGCCAGACCACGTGGCCTTGCAGACCGGGAAGGGCTCGAGGCTTTTGCTCTGAGGCAGATGGGAAGCCGCCAAGGGTTCTGAGCAGACGAGCGTCCACGGGCTCTCAATTAGCTACTAAAACCTGGGGGTACTAAATTTAAAGAACATATAAAATTGTTTAGAGAGGCAAAATGATCTAGGCTGAAAGAAATCAGGACAGTGGATGCAGGGATGGGGGGCGCTGAGGTGATAAAAATACCGGAAATCTCAATAGAGAGTGGGTTACATGGGTGCGTGCCTTTGCCAAAACTGATCAAATTGTGTGTGTAAGCCCTGTGCGTTTCACTCGAAGCAAATCAGACCTCAATTAATGAAAACTGCTTAGAAAAGAGACAGCGATTCTTACAAATCCACGATAAAAGATTATTTGTATAGTGTTTCACAAAGCACTTTTATATCTTTAAAAATGACACTTACAAGAACTCTATGAGCTAGGTTCCATCATGTTTCACTTTCAGATGACTGGAGAGCAAGATTCGGGAGTTAACTGAGTTGTCTGAGGTCACCACCTAGTAAGTGGGCGCTGGACCCCATCCAAGGCTGTAAGGCTGCCACACGTGCTCTCGTGCACCGAACAGCGGGACCAGCTGGGCCGGTCACTCAAGGCCTAGGGGCCCCGGTGAATTCATCTCTCAAATCCTACCGGCATCGTCAATGATTGCCACAGGTCTTCCTAGGTACAGAATTCTGTGCTTCTAGAACACTCTGAATAGGGGGCAGCACGGGATTAAAGAGGCAGAGGTGTGGGGACAGCTGGGCAGACGTGGGCTGGAATCTGGACCTTGTCACTCACGCTGGACATTCACAAAGTGGCTCATTCTCAGAGACATGATCTGGTAAGCGGTGTGTAACCGTGTCCACCTTGTAGGTCTGCCAGGGAAAGAGCGACCGCGTTCGAGTGACCGATGTGTAGCATGCCTAAACTATCGTTCCTAAACTCAAACTTCCTTCACAAATTCACCCATTTACGCTGTAGGGATAAATCCTACGGAGATGACTCCAAGAGAATACATACCTGAAAAGAAACTGCCCCATCGCTATTGTGAACAGAAAAGGATTTTTCTCCCGTGGCCTAAAAAACAAAAAACAAAACACAATCGCCTGTTTTAGGAGGACACTGGCAAAAAATGTATGCTCATAAAAATGGAAATGGAAAAACGAAACCAAAAACACATCCTTTTTAAAAAAATCCTGAGCTGGCTGACCTTCAAAAGCTCTCTGAAAATAAAATTCACCATCCTTTGGAGAGGTCTGAGATCCCCTTTCCCAGAGAATGGGGATTCCTCCTCACCTACTTCCTACTCTCTGCGGTCTCTTCTGCCTCCCCGATAACCCCCTGTTCCCTGCCCCCGCCCTCCCGATCTCCCCCCACCCCCACCCCGGAGCACATCTCTGCTCTTACGGCTTCAGCAAGACTACGGATGCCTGCCCAGGTCACACCCCGACACACCGCCTGGACGCCATTCCCGATTTCAAACCACCGGCCTACTGCCATCGGCGCAACCGACAAGTTCTCAGCAATGGAAAGGAAGGGACTCCGGATACAGCCAACAACATGGCCGAACTCAAAACGGTCACGCGGAGTCAAAGACGACAACCGGGGCGCATGCTGCATAAGGCACTTCTACAAAGCTCTGCGTCACTGATCTGCAGAGGCGGACCGGTGGTTGCCGGGGGTGGGAGGAGGAACCTGCAGGACCGTGAATGGGTGCACGGTCTCGATCGTGGTGGCGGGTTCACAGGTGGACGCTTAGGGCGAAACTGTTCAAAGTGCGCACTTAACCGCATGACGATTACCCTTCAACGCATCGGTTCCGACGCAGTGCTGCCGTCTGGGTGCCCCCTCGCTGAAAATTCAAGATACCCCAAACCCAAACGTTGCCGATTTTTCCTTCTGCGATTTCTACCACCTCTTCGTCTACTGCAAACAGTAGAAGATAAACACCTCCCTCCCCTGCCTCGCCCCCAGCCCTTACTTCCCATCCCAAGGCTCTGCTCTGGTTGCAGACCCTCACGACGCTGTCAGGGCACCGTGTGTTTTCACAGCGGGCGCTCTTCCGGGTCCTCCTCATTCCACTCTCCCCCACTCCCAGGCTCCTCTGCACGTTACTTGCAGGGCAGCGTCTGCCCCAAACACCATCTGTATCAGTCTTTCCTGACCAAGAACTCCTGAGGACTTCCTATTTTGGGTGCATCAATAAACACCCTCTATTGTCTGGACCTATATTATCTAAGATCCCCCTCTCTGCTCCAGGCACACCTTCTATTTCCCACAGGCCGGGGCCCGGCACCTGTCATGCTTATTCTTCCAGTGTAGTAATAGCTCTCCCGACAGAGAGCAACGCCCCGTGGAGTAGGCACGCGCACCTGTGTGTACCTGCTTATGTGTATGTCTATACATTCATACCCACATTCGTATCCCCACATTCAGTCACTTACATATACAGCCACACACATATACACACAGCTACAAATATACGCAGAAAAGCTGAGCAGTGGGTGGTCAGTTCTTACCTTGGAATCTACCGTACTTCTTTTAGACTTTCCACCGTCTAGAAGCAGAAACATTTAAAAGATGTTACTGCATGATTCAGCTCTTAGATATATTACAGTATCACGTTATGAGGCTCTAGCTTGTCTAGTATCAAATAAATCAAACAAACAAGGTGAGGCCGTATGCTATCTTGTAGAATGCCAACTCCTCAGATTCTAAAACGATTCTTCAATTGCAGAAGCAGCAAATTGGAGCTCATAAATGCTCTCTTTTTAATTTTTTTTAAGGTTTATTTAGTGTTGAGAGACAGAGAGAGCACGGGTAGGGGAGGGACAGAGAGAGAGGGAGACACAAGATCCAAAGCAGGCTCCAGGCTCTGAGCTGTCAGCACAGAGCCCGACGCGGAGCTCGAACTCACAAACCGCGAGATCATGACCTGAGCGGAAGTCGGACGCTTAACCGACTGAACCACCCAGGCGCCCCATAAATGCTCTCTAACAAAGGATAACATTCAGTCCCAACAGGGAAACTCATCTCTGAATAATCTAGTGTATGTTATTGCCAGAGATGCCACACGGAGTGACCTTCCTCATTTTCTAAGTAATCACATTTAAAAACAGATCATTGTTTCAAAATATGTACACACGGGGCGCCTGGGTGGCTCAGTCGGTTAACATCCGACTCTTGATTTTGGCTTAGGTCACAATCTCATGGTTCCTGAGTTCGAGCCCCACATCGGGCTCTGTGCTGACAGCGTGGAGCCTGCTTGGGGATCTTCTCTCTCTCCCTCTCTCTCTGTCCCTCCCCTGTTTCTGCATGCACACACTCTCTCCCTCTCAAAATAAATAAACAACAACAAAATATGTGTGTATGTATATATATACATATATATATGTATACGTACATATGCATATGTACATATGTACATATGTACATATGTATATATGTGTATACACACACATATGTATATGTATATGTATACATATGCACATATGTATATATATACACACACACATATATGTATATGTGTGTGTATGACATCTATTTACACATACGGAAAAATTCATAGCAAATAACAGTAGCATAATTGATGCTTTTTCCCAACAGAAGGGAGTGTTAAGATTGCTAATGGCTTCTTTCATGGAACAGAGAGGGTATCAGGGCCTTATTTTTATTTAAGATATCTTCATGGGGAAGACAGGATCTCAACCTCGCTATAGGGAGAGAGTTTCAAAATAAAAGTAGGAAAAGGATACTTTCCGTGCAGCGAATGTGTACGTGAGCATGAGAAACCAGCACGAGGAGGAAATGGTACTCAGACACTAAACTGCACCATCACGCAAAGGTAACGTTTCTGTATGTCTTTTAATTGGGATTAGAGTTTTGACACACTGAGAAAAAAAAGTGTCAATAATAAAGAGTAAGTTCGGGGCGCCTGGGTGGCGCAGTCGGTTAAGCGTCCGACTTCAGCCAGGTCACGATCTCGCGGTCCCTGAGTTCGAGCCCCGCGTCGGGCTCTGGGCTGACGGCTCAGAGCCTGGAGACTGTTTCCGATTCTGTGTCTCCCTCTCTCTCTGCCCCTCCCCCGTTCATGCTCTGTCTCTCTCTGTCCCAAAAATAAATAAACGTTGAAAAAAAAAAAAAATTAAAAAAAAAATAAAGAGTAAGTTCTCTTTAAGAACTAAACTACCAGATAAACCTGACAGTTAATAAAAGAGGCAATAAATATAAACTGGTTAATCAACATATGGAGGAAAAGTGCAACCTCAGTAGTTAAGAGTAAATACCCAAACAGGAGTCCTTTTTGCCTTTTACTTTGGGTCCAAAACAAACAAACGTACACCAAAATCCCAGTCCTGGCTAGGACAAGGTGATGTGGGCACTATTCTTATATATTTTCCAAAAGGACTATCAATTCATACAACTCATTTGGAAAGGAGCTGAAAATAGTACCAATATTCTCTCAGTACTCCTATCCGTTGAAGCGAATATTCCAGTTCAGAGTACCGATCCTAAAGAAAGTTCTAGAAATGACCAAAGTTCTAAAATAAAGAACCTCCAGTGCAGCAATATTTATAATAGCATGACAATGGAAATACGTCTCCCTAAGGGGAAAGCTTGAGCAAGTTACAGTATCCATATAATGGGATGGCTGGTAAGAATGAACTATCTTAAAGTTGAGTGAACAGGGATGCTTAGGAAATTACAAACATGACTATGACTTTTAAACATCGGGGGCGCCTGGGTGGCTCAGTCAGTTAAGCCTCCGACTCTGGCTCAGGTCACAATCTCACGGTTCGTGGGTTCGACTCCTGCATTGGGCTCTGTGCGACTGCTCAGAGCCTGGAGTCTGCTTCAGATTCTGTGTCTCCCTCTCTCTCTGGCCCTCCCCTGCTTGCACTCTGTCTCTCTCAAAAATGAATAAACATTAAAAGAATTTTTACAAGAAATAAAAATCAAATGTTCTAGACCCACCCAGGAAACAGCCCAGAAGAAAACAGAAATACGGGGGCACCTGAATGGCTCAGTCGGTTAAGCCTCTAACTTCAGCTCAGGTCATGATCTCACAGTTCCTGAGTTCGAACCCCGGCAGTGGGCTCTGGGCTGGTGCCTAGCCTGCTTGGGTTTTTCTCTCTCTCTGCCCCTTCCTCACTTGTGTAAGGGCTCTCTCTCACTCTCTCAAAAATAAACTTAAAAAAAAAAAAAGAGAGAGAGAAGAAAAAGAAAACAGAAATACTAAAATTCTAACACAAGGTCAGAGAAATTACTGTTCTGTTTCTCCTTTCCCCCAGTTTCCACCTTTTTCTTTGAGGGTTATTTATTTTTGGACAACCTCCAAAATAAAATAATGCTATTACTGTGTGTGGTTTTTACCTGGGGACAAAGAAGAATCTACGAAGCAGGGTGGTAAAGAAAATGCTGTTCTCCACCTTATAGTTTACCTTGTTTCTGCTGAGTCTGGTTGCCCGCTGGAACAGGGTCAACACCAGGCTCCTGGCTCTGGCCAAGGACTTTCTCATCCTTGCTGAAGATGATCTTTGGTAGCTGGGTACCAGCGTCTGGTGGAGATCTTACTCTCACCCTAAATTCAAATAAGAGAAAAGTAACCAAGTTCAAAGGAATGCTAGGGCCCTTTGAGTGCCCTGTGTTACACACTGTCCCGGGGTCTAAACCCATCATCTCAGGTAGTCCTTACGAGGTCCCTGATGTGGATTCTACTGTCTGCTTTGTACACCTGTTGAAATGGGGGCTCGGGGAGGTTAATAACTTGCCCAAGAGTGGTGAGGCCGGAAGCAGCCGGGCGAGGACCTGACATTCTCACTCCAAAGCTTACATTCCTAGTGACCACACGGCTCTGATGAACGTATTTTCCCCCTTAGTGTCTAAAATGTGTTCAACGAATTGGCGCACAAGGGAAGTGGAGCGAGGGGGTAAGAAACCAAGTAAGATGTTAAAGGGAACTCTGGGAGGGCATGTGAGGGGCAGTGGGCACTATGTGTGGCCTGCCGAACGTGCATTCCCTCCCTTCTCCCCGCTCAGCAGACCCCGTCCTGCCAAGGAGCCAACGGTTGCCTGAAGCCTTCCCTCCTCTTCTCTAAGTCACCCGTTTCTCCGCCCTACATCCTCTCTATATTGCTGTGACCACGTGTATTGCCGTTGGGTCTCCGTCATTAATCTGCACGCTTCTCGGGGGCGGCGCCTCTGTCCCCCTCATCATGTTCTTGACGTCCTGCCTTCGGCCCAGTATCTGGTAGACGCTCCGCGAATGTCAGCTTAGCTACCCAACTCCCCCTAAGTCTCCTCTAGGATGGGGCTGAAGCAACACTGCAATTACTTACTCGCTTCTGGAGATGTCTAGGATTAGAAGGGTGACGGAGATGGACTTTTTTTTTAGAATACAGTAATTCACATCTTCATCCTGAGAAAGGAAGCCCCGGGGTACATCATCTCATTCACTCACGTCAGAATAAGAACAGAAAGTTTTCAGGACCAAGGCAAGCAAGTGACCCGTGCTCCGCCCCAGACCACACAGCTGTGGGTGCTCGGAGATGCCAGCGAGTCAAAGCAGCCCCCACCGCCAGGAACACAGCACTGACAAAAGCAGGAGGCTCCCACCCAGCGTCTTGGGCTCAAAGTGATGAGGGGAACCGGGTCATACAAGGGATGCTCACCAGGTAGGAAGAAAACCCGTCATTCTTTGTACGGTCCAGGCTGAATCCAATCTAAGAGGGGGAGGAAAGGGCAGAGGTAAGTGTCCACACAGTGCTTTGGCATCCACACCTTTCTTACTCAAGGAGCAGAAAAGGCGATTCTTTGGCCTAGCCTTCTCTTGGTCTTCTGAGCATTCATCTTGTAAGAAGCAACCCCAGTTACGAAAAATTATTCAAGAATTACAACTTAAGTGTTAAAAAATAAAACTATCTGATGCCCATCCCCCAAGTTTAATTTTCTCTACATTGGGATACTTCATATTTAAGTGGGGGGGAGGGGGGCTGAAGCTCTCATCTACACAACAGAAACGGGTAAAGCCCTTGACCTCCTGGAAGGCACTTACGGTTGTGTCCTTGTCTGTGGCTCCTTCAGGTTCATTCACTGAAAGGCTACTGACATTAACCACCATGTACCCGTCCTTGAAGAATCCAAAGGTGTTCAGATGAACCTTATGCCTCACATCGTCCTAGAAAGATTTGCCGTGGTGGAATTAATCAAAGGGAGAAGTTAACTTGATTTATTTAACCTATTTATTGCTTGAAAAACTACAGTATCTAGCTAGCTAGCTCACGTTTCCGTATACTTGGCAATATACACAATACATATACCTTCCTGCTCCAAAAGCTGAAGCAGACTCATCAGAAATTCATAAGATATCAACAGTTTTGCAGAAAGAGGCATACAATAGATTCAATTCATCCCCGTGCATTTGTAAGGGCCCCAGGGGCAGACTTGGTGGTCAAGCGGAATGTGACTCCCCGGGAAGGAGGAACAATGTTTTAGTCATCCTCACAAGCTTCCTGCTAGCACAAGGCCTGGCATCAGGAGGCACTCAAAACATGATGGGGGAGGGGAGGGGGGAGGGGAAAAGTGGCCAAAGGTGCTGCGAGAATACACTCATTTATTTATTTATTTATTTTTTTCAACGTTTATTTATTTTTGGGACAGAGAGAGACAGAGCATGAACGGGGGAGGGGCAGAGAGAGAGGGAGACACAGAATCGGAAACAGGCTCCAGGCTCCGAGCCATCAGCCCAGAGCCTGACGCGGGGCTCAAACTCACGGACCGCGAGATTGTGACCTGGCTGAAGTCGGACGCTTAACCGACTGCGCCACCCAGGCGCCCCTACACTCGTTTATATAAATCTTCCTATGAGAGTTTTATGCACCTACCCGGCTCCTCCCACTGCGGGACGATGAAGGACACCTGACATTATTTTTCTGACCTACGATACAATTTTTTAACATCTGCATCTAAAATGATGTCACACACGATGGGGTTTCAGGAAACAAAGCCTTATGCAGCAGGAATCCAGGCACTAGCCGGGTGGAGGGCGATGTCTCGGACACAGGACAGCCCTGAGACCTGCTGAAACTGCGACACGCGGGCAGGTGCTACCACGGCCGCCCGAAGCCATCTCAAAGTTGGGATTCCAATCTCAACCAAGTCAATACATTTTAAGGCCAAAAGAACAAAAGCTCTAGGGAATACTTCTAGAACGGAGGCTCCATGAAGACAGTGCATATTGGGTAAGTCAGGAGTTTTATGTTGAGAATCACGTGCCTAAATCTGGGCTCCTTCAGAAGCTAACAGTTATTAATTAGGAAGCTTCTAGATGCAAGGCACTAAGCCGAGCACTTTTCTAAATCCTGCATTTGGTTCTTCCTCCAATCTGCACAGTCCTTTTTGCTACTGTTTGCTTCTGGCTCATGTTTTTTAATTCTACCCTTTGTTTTTTCCAGTTTTAAACATAAACTACGTTACAATCCACTGAGATGCTCTGGGGGCTCTAATTCTGCTTCCGGTGTTCTCTGTTGGCTTTCACAGCCGGCTCTTTCTTCACGCGAGTGCTAATTTTCTCTCTAGACTTGGGTCTCCCGGACATCAGAGGGAGTCTAAAATCGCAAACCCCAAAGGCCTCGGAGGAGAGGTTGTGGATCGGTCTACAGGATTCAAATCATAAACTGGGGGCGCCTGGGTGGCTGGGTCGGTTGAACGTCGGACTTCGGCCCGGGTCACGATCTTGCCATTCGTGAGCTCGGGCCCCGCGTCGGGCTCTGTGCTGACGGCTCGGAGCCTGGAGCCCGCTTTGGATTCTGTGTCTCCCTCTCTCTGTCCCTCCCCTGCTTGCACTCTCTCAAAGATAAATAAACATTAACTTTTTTTTTTTTTAATCATAAACTGTAACCCCCTACATGATAGCTAAAATACTTTACTGCCATTAGGAGGGTTATGTTTCCTAGCCCACTCATCAATTCAAGGACTATAGCTCTGAGGGTCCTATAATATTAGGGGCTAAGGAGAGGGACACAGCTCCAGCCACACCCTGACCACCCCACCCCCTCTGCCTCCTTTCACCCAAGGCTTTGGCTCCAGAGGCTGCAGCTTCCCCACCCCCCCCGTCTTTTTTTTTTTGGCCTCTAGGAATTTCCCTAATTTTCCTAGGAGCCAGCTGTCCATTTAGAGAACGTCGCTGGACTCCCACTCCCGGGTGGGACAGAGTAGCCTGCAGCACACGGGAACTCCCAGGGAGGACAAGAGAAGCAGAGAAGATGTTAGAAGTCATCCGCTGGAAGGCTCGACCACAAAACCCAAAATGCTAAAGCTCACATCCTTTTTCAGGATTCTAAGAGAATGATGTGAGTGCCTCTTTTCTCAATGCTCCCGAAGGCACAAGACTAGCACAGTCCTAGATGCACAGGAGAGAAATCAATTCAACTCCATATGACGGACGCCTCAGGGCACTGCGGTTTCAGGCTCTGGCAGGATCCCCAGAGACAGAATGAATAAACAAATTCCTGCCCCGAGCGGAGCCTCACAACAGAACACTAAGCTAAACGAGCCTTATCGACGCAGGCCGCCTCCGTAGGTACGATCCATTCAAACACAGGGCAATTGTCTACGGGAATAGTCAGGTGAGGGGGATCCTTGGGAGGAAGAGACTTCAGTGGCTACAGGAGGGGGTCGGAAGGAGCTTCCGGAAGTGCCTGGTGACACTCTTGTGGTTGCACAAGTGTGTTTATTTACGTTGTGGAAATTCACCAGGCTATGAGCCAATAATGACTATTTTTTAGCATGTGTATTATACACGAAGGTTTAAGTCCTACAAGTATGCTTGTGCTAATTTATCCAGCATTTAGATGCTACGTGGCAAAATGGAAGCCTGGTTGTTTTTTTTTTTTAATTTTTTTTTTAACGTTTATTTATTTTGGGGACAGAGAGAGACAGAGCATGAATGGGGGAGGGGCAGAGAGAGAGGGAGACACAGAATCGGAAGCAGGCTCCAGGCTCCGAGCTGTCAGCACAGAGCCCGACGCGGGGCTCGAACCCACAGAATATGAGATCATGACCTGAGCCAAAGTCGGACGCTTAACCGACTGAGCCACCCAGGCGCCCCTGGAAGCCTGGTTTAAAAAAAAAAAAAAATGCTTAACTCATTCAGTCCACCAAAGATATTTTCTGCGTATTTGGGGGAAAATGTTTCCATAGCAAGCTTAGAACAGTTGTTTTTCTATTTAAACATTACATTCCTTTATTGTTTTTTCTCACTTTTATATTAGCATTTCACTTGATAAAACACTGCCACAAAATACATGTTTTTGAATAATTTTATTTTTGCTTTTTATTTAGAGAGAGAGCGTGCATGTGCACGCACGAGTGGAAGAGGGCCAGAGGGAGGGAGGGAGGGAGAGAGAGAGAGCATCCCAAGCCGGCTCCACGCTATCAGCGCAGAGCCTAACACGGGGCTCGATTCCATGAACTGCGAGATCGTGACCTGAGCCGAAATCAAGAGCTGGACGCTTAACCGACTGAACCAGCCAGGTGCCCCTCCGTTATTTTTTAAATTACGGTAAAAATACACAAATCATCATATTTAACATACACTACGGCTACTTATAATGCAGAAACCACATTTTGAGAAATACTCCTCTAAAATCTCCAAGTTTCCTTTTAAACATTCGTAACAGCGTCGTAACTCCACATTTTCCACACCTTTCGAGAAACGGGTTACGGGCCGAGGGCTCTCCCAGGGCATCCCATCCTCACCCAGCCCAGTGTGATTCAGAGCGGCAGCTCCACGGTAGAGACGCAGACACAGGTTCAGGGGTGAAATCGTGGCCCAAGACAACAGAGACGATCAGTGGTAAAGCTGGGATTGCAACACAGATCTGACGGGAAAGCCATTTTCACCCTACTGCCTCCCAATATGCAAAGGTAATCACGACATGATATTAAATGCAAACTGGACAACCTAGAAGAAATGGACAAATTCCTAAAAACACACAACTTCCCAAGGCTGACTCCTAAAGAAAGAGAAAATCTGAACAAACTAACAATGAGTAAGGAGACCAATCAAACAGGAAAAAGAGTTGAGGCCAAATTAACAGCCACCCCTCTCAACTTCTTCCCAAAAAACCGAAGAGGCAGGAGCATGTCCAAAGCCATTTTACAAGGCCAGCTTTATCCTGAAACCGAAGCCATATAAGGACACTACAAGACAAGAACAGTAGAGGCCAATATCCCTGATGAACGCAGACGAGAAACTCCGTAACACGATACCACCAAACTGAACTCAACAGCACATGGAAGGATCATACGCCATGATCGAGCGGGATTCACCCCCAGGATGCAAGGATGGCTGAATATATGCAAATCAATAAATGTGATACGTCACAATAACAAAATGAAGGGAGAAAAAAATCCTATGATCACCTCAATAAACGCAGAAAAAGTAGTCAACAAAAATACAACATCATTTCGTGATAAAGACCCTCAACAAATTAGGTACAGAAGGAACGCACCGCAGTATACTACAGGCCGTATAAATGACAAGCCCAGAGCTAACATCACCCTTAACAGGGAAAAGCGGAATATTTGTCCTCTAAGCTCGGGAACAAAATAAGGTTCCCCACTGTTACCGTGCTTATTCAACACAGTACTGGCAGTCCTGGCCAGAGCAATCAGGCATGAAAAACAAGTAACAGGCATCGAACTACAAAGGAAGATGTAAAACTGTCACTATTTACAGATGGCATGCTATTTTATATAAAAAACAGTAAGCTTCCACTGTTAGAACTAATACGTGAATTCCTTAAAGCTGCAGAATACAAAAATCAATAGCACTGAGGTGGCTCAGTTGCTCAAGCGTCTGACTCTTGGTTTCGGCTCAGGTCACGATCTCATGGTTCGTGCATTTGAGCCCCGCATTGGGCTCTGTGCTGGCATCTCGGAGCCTACCTGGGATGCTCGGTGTCTCTCTCTCTCTCTCTCTCTCTCTCTCTCTCTCTCTCTGCCCCTCCCCCACTCATACTGTCTCTGTCTCTCTCAAAATAAATAAAAGAAAAATCAGTGGCATCTCCATACACTAGCAACAAAGCATCTGAGAGAGAGAAAAAAAATTTTTACAAGCATCAAAAGCAATAAAATACTTAGGCATAAGTTTAGCAAAGGAAGTGATAGATCTATATATACCCTGAAAGCCATAAAAACAATGATGAGAGAAACTGAAGACAGAAATAAATGGAAAAATAATCTGTGTTCATGGATCGGAAGACTTACTGTTGTAAAAATGTCAATACTATCCAAAGCAACTTACACATTCAATGTCAACCCTACTAAAATGCCAACGGCATTTTTCATAGAAATAGACCAAACAACCCCAAACTCCTATGGGACCACAGAAGACCCCAAATAACCAAAGCACTCTTGAGTAGAACAAAGCTGGAGGCATCACACTGCCTGGTTTCAGAGTCTATTACGAAGCCACAGTGATCAAAACAGTGCGACACTGGCATGAAAACAGAGGCCGATGGAACAGGACACAAAGGGCCCAGAAATAAGTCCACACATGTATGTCCAACTGATGTCTGACAAAGCGGAGGACAGTCTCCACTGCAAATGGCGCTGGGAAAACTAGATCTCTTCACGCACGAGAATAAACCCGACCCTTTCTCACTCCATGCACACTCATCAGTTCAAAATGGACTGAAGACTCAAACGTAAGAGTATAAACCGTAAAACTACTAGTAGAAGAAAACATAAGAAAAAAACTTCTTGACGCTGGTCTGGGCAATGACTTTTTGGGTAAAACCCAAAGCACAGGCAACCAAAAAACAGCAAGAACAGACAAATGGGGATTGCATCAAACTGAGAAGCTTCTGCACAGGAAAGAAAACGAGAGAGTGAAGAGACAACATTTTGAAAGGAGAGAAAATATTGGCAAATCAAGTATCTGATACCGGGCTAATACCCAAAATACATGAGGATCTCAAACAACTCAACAGCAAAACAAAAAAACCCAAAAAACCCGAATAACCTGACTTAAAAATGGGCAAAGCATCGGGGCGCCTGGGGGGCTCAGTCAGTTAAGCGTCCGACTTCGGCTCAGGTCATGATCTCGTGGTCTGTGAGTTCGAGCCCCACGTCGGGCTCCATGCTGACAGCTCGGAGCCTGGAGCCTGCTTCCGATTCGGTGTCCCCCTCTCTCTCTGACCTTCCCCTGCTCATGCTCTCTCTCTCTCTTCCTCTCTCCCTCTCTCTCTCTCTCTCTCAAAAATAAACACAAAAAGGGGCGCCTGGGTGGCTCAATCGGTTGAGCAGCCGACTTCGGCTCAGGTCGTGATCTCGCAGTCAGTGAGTTCAAGCCCTGCATCGGGCTCTGTGCTGACAGCTCAGAGCCTGGAGCCTGTTTCCGATTCTGTGTCTCCCTCTCTCTCTCTGACCCTCCCCCGTTCATGCTCTGTCTCTCTCTGTCTCAAAAATAAATAAACGTTAAAAAAAATTAAAAAAATTTAAAAAACACAAAAAAAATTAAAAATAAAAAAAGTGTTCAGTATTACCATTTGCCAGTACCATCTGTACGACCTGCACCTAACCTAACCCCCATCTCTGTTTTAAGTTATCGTGTCGCTGTGTCAAATAAGGTGTGTGTGGAAGGCATTGTGCAAACCCTATTTTACTATACAAACCGTAGACACATGGACACTTTGAAACTGGAAGGAACCAGGAAGGTCATCCATTCTAATTGTTCATTCAACTTCATTTGATTCGATGCAGTGTAAATAAACCAACATTCACATGATACCACTAATGGCTGAGGCCCCAAACGTGAAAAACACTCAGTCCCAGCAAAAACGGCCAATAGTCGGTTCTGAGTGCAGAGGGATACAAAAAACGCTCCTTCCAGACCTGGGTACTCTGGGACAAATGCCCCATCTGTTCCGTAACTCCTATGCCAGAGTGCTCCAGCCAGCGTCTGGGGAGGAGGTAGGAGTGAGTCAGAATCGTCACATTTCTCCCTCCAGACACTCTCCTAGGAGGAGCAGTGAGGTCAGTCTGGCTGGATGAGGAAGCAAAAAGGAGACACGGGGCGGGGCGGGTGCCAAAGTAGGGTGAGAATGACAATATCAGACACAAAGAAGATTTAATTACATTTTCAACAACCACACTTTTTTTTTTTTTTTTTTGGTAAGATTTTAAGGTAAGCTCTACACCCAACATGGGGCTCGAACTCACAACCCTGAGATCAAGAGTCTCGTGCTCCAACTAAGGCAGCCAGAAGCACCCGCCCCCATTAATTCTGTTAGCACTGACACAGCAGTAATGTCTGTTTCCCCAAGGATTTCAGAGACTGCAAACACTTGACCTTGTAGCCAGTACTATGCTAAGAGCTTTATCTACCACCACTCATTTTTTTTTTAGGTTTATCTGTTCATTTTGAAAGAGAGAGAGTGAGCATGGAGGGAGGGGCAGAGAATCGCAAGCAGGCCTCCGCTGTCAGCACAGAGCCTGACACAGGGCTCGATCCCACAAACCCTGAAATTATGACCTGAGCCGAAACCAAGAGTCAGATACTCAACCAACTGAGCCACCCGGGCACCCCTACCGCCATTCATTCTTATCGCAACACTACATGGCAGGTGTTATTATGTCCATTTTATAGATGAGGAAATAGAGGCTCAGAGTGGTAAAACTTGCTTAAAATCATGACGTCAGTAGGCGACAGAGCCAGTTTTCAAACTCAGGTTTGTTTAAACCCCAACCTATGGTTTTAGCCACCTCATACTTATTACAACCAACCAACCAGTCTATCTTTTGTTTGTTTTGCATTTTTTATTATAGGAAATTTCAAACCATCGACTCACGGTCCACTTTGTTCTTCTGTACTTCTCCCCACCCCCAATCTCATCTAAATAGGATCTCACTCCAATCAATAGATTGGATTCAACAGAATCAAATCCTAGATGTGCTATCATTTCATCCATTAATATTTCAGTGTATGTTTGATGAGAACGTCTTTAAAAAACATAACCATGATAACATGGCATATTCGTAACCACAATAAACTGCTTATCAAGTCAGGTGAACAAGACTGTTCATCCACGAGACGTTTACAGGAACATAAAACACAGGACTGTTCTCAGGTACTTATCTCTACGGCTGGTTGTAAACTCCTGCTCTCCTAGTCGACTTTTATTATCTGAAATCAGTGGAAACACAATTACAATCTCCAAGGCACTAATGCAAATAAGGACCTAAGCATTACTCTGACGACAATGATGAAGAAACAATCTAAAAAACGGGTAGTTAATTTGTTACAGAGGATCCAATTAGAGAAAATGTGGCACCGGCCGATTATTCTGAGTTATTTCAGATTATTCTAAATGGGTTGTCTCTATTTTCAATAAACTACTTGTAAAATTAAAACTTCATCGTATCACTATCAAAGTTCTAAACCACAACTTTACCCAAAAAGTACACTTTAAAATGTGCGGTTTCAGGGCATGCTAACAGATGCGTACGTTTCCCCTCTTCTTCCTGTTTGCTGTTTGCACGCACCTTTATTTTTACCACAAAAGTTTTCCTCGCATTTAAGAGTATATACGTGCCGAGAAGTAAACTCGTATTGAAATAAGTTTTCCTAAAATTTCTGGTTTACAGAGAAAGTCTGAAATTAAAAGACAATGAACACGCTTGAGATCCTGAACGTCACCAAGAGTCAACACGAAAGGGCACCTTTCTCTTATCAGGTTGGTAGAAGTTAAGACCTACAACGTGATGCCTTGTGACGCATGTGTGCAAATGAACACCAAACACTTACACGCCACTTGGCGGTAGTGTGAACTGACAGAACCTTGTCCATACAGGGCTCTTTGGAACCTTCCATTTAAAGTAATCCCATGCCTAGGAATCTACCCCCACAGAAATACTAGAGCTGAAATATAAAGATATTTCTACAAGAATATTCCAAGCAGCTCTGTTTACAATAGCTAAAATCAAGCAGTCAAAATGCAGTATAAATTTCTGCCAACAAACAAATGATTTCTATCAATGCTGAGTCCTCTTTACAATGAAGAATTATCATAGTGGTTAAAAAGAAGGATGTAGGCCCGCGTATACCAACATTTGAAAAAAGACTGCAAGAGAGGGGCGCTTGGCTGGCTTATTCAGTAGAGCAAACACTTGATCTCAGGGTCGTGAGTTCAAGCCTCCTGTTGGGCAGGGAGCCTACATACATACATACATACATACATACATAATTAATTAATTCATTAATAAAGCGAGCCTGTAATATAATAAAGAAAAAGATGGGGTACCCAGGTGGTTCAGTTGGTTAAGAGTCTGACTCTTGATTTCGGCTCAGGTCATGATCCTCGGGTCGTGAGATCAAGCCCTGCATCGGGCTCCGGGCTAAGTGTGGAAACCTGCTTGAGATTCTTTCTCTCCCTCTCTCTGCCCGCACCCCCCCTACCCCCCGCAAATAAATAAGTAAACATTAAAAAAAAAAAAAAGAAAGAGACAAGGCCATTCATTGAACAGGCACTGCCCTAGGCTGTGAGAATGGAGCACTGAGTGAGGTGAACAGAAAGTCCTGCCTTGTTGAGTTCCAGTCTAGTGGAGAGAGGAGACGAGAACACACGCACTGTGAAGGCCACGGTCTATCAGTCCGTGAGGAGTGCACCAGCAAACAGCGCCGGGTGGGGGGCAGGGCAGGCCACTTGGAGGAAGGTGGTCCTGGAGAGCTTCACTGAGAAGGCACCGTAGTGAGGGCACAGGCCATGTAGACGTCAGCGGGAAGGATGTTCTGGACCCTGGCACGGAGCTCGGTGGACTGAGGACAACAAGACACCGCTGTGGCTGGACTTTGGCTTAGAAGTCACCAAAAGGCAGGGCGCCTGGGTGGCTCAGTCAGTTGGGCATCTGACTTTTGACTTCAGTTCGGGTCATGATCTCACGGTTCATGAGAGTTCGAGCCCCGCATGGGGCTCTGTGTTGACAGCATGGAGCCTGTTGGGGATTCTTTCTCTCCCCTCTCTTCTGCCTCTCCCCTACTCGTGCTATCTCAAAATAAATACATTTCTAAAAATTAAAAAAAAATTTTTTTTAAATGTTTATTCACTTTTTGAGAGAGAGAGACAGAGACAGAGTGTGAGCAGGGCAGGGGCAGAGAGAGAGAGAGAGGGAGACACAGAATCCCAAGCAGGCTCCAGGCTCTGTGCTGACAGCAGAGAGCCCGACGCGGGGCTTGAGCCCACAAACCGTGAGATCATGACCAGAGCCGAAGTCGGACACTTAACCGACTGAGCCACCCAGGAGCCCCCGACCTTAGATTTTTATAAAGTGTGATTATGCCAAAAAAAAAAAAGAAAGAAAAGAAAAGAAAAAAAGAAACCTACAAGTGGGGAATGTACAGACGAAGATCTTTAAAGTTATGTAGAAAAACGTGGAAGGACACAAGGAGGGTGAGAGTGGTTAAGTCTGAGGAACCCGCCCACAGGGATGGGGAGAGGAGAGGGCCCGTCGTCCTCTTGTGTTAGACAAGCTTTTGGATCAGCAAAAAGGAAAAGGTCACCTGTCACATGCTAAAAACTATTTCCCTCTTTCAAATGCTTTACAAAAGGTAATTGTAACTCGAGCTGTTCTAATGTGTACTTACCCAAATGAAAATCTGGTTTTCTATAAACTATGCCTCCGAAAATGAAGCGTCATATTCAAAAAATCATTTTTATTTTACCTTTGAGTGAGAGTTAGGATCGTTTTTACAATCAAATGTTAACTTTTAAAAATTATAAATGACAGGGGTGCCTGGCTGGCTCAGCTGGTAGAGTGTGCGACTCTTAATCTTGGGGTTGTGAGTACGAGCCTCATGTTGGGTGTGGAGCCTACTTAAAATTTAAAAACAACTGTTTTAATTAATAATATATTTAGAAAAATATAAAAATTTCCCCTACACTAGGGAAAAAAAGAGCCAAAGCCAAAGGAAAAAAAGGTACCTCAATTTCACCAATGTGTGAAAACCATTCAGAATTTGGAGATTTTCCTCTAATCTATTTTAATGGAATTTAATGTACTGTTACTTCACTAGTTCACTGGTTTTTAAAATTGTTTTCAGTTTAGTTATTAGAGGGGAGATAGAGCAAGCCAGCACGTGCAAGGAAGGAGGGACAGAGAGAGAGAGAGAAAGAGACAGACAGAAACCTAAGCAGGCTCTCAATGGTCAGCACAGAACCCAGCACAGGGCTCGATCTCACGAACCGTGAGATCATGACCTGAGCTGAAATCAAGAGTCGGACGCTTAGCCAACTGAGCCACCCAGGCGCCCCGCAGAACAGAGTTATTGCAAAAGACTAGAACTCAGAGTCAGATGAAAGAAATGCGAGAAGGAAGGGGCGCAAAGCTTCCCCACCACTCCCCCCTCACCCCCACATGCCTGCCACCCCGGAAGCTCCTCACCTACTTTACCATCAGTTATTGTGAATTATAAAGCCTGTACGTGGTCATAGAAAACATAAGTGAACCGTGTAGAAAAGTAGCTGCAACCTTACCACTCAGGGATAAGTCATAATAACGGTTCGGGGTTTTCCTTTTGATCTAAGCAAATGTAGAACACGTACTTCAGATATCAAAGCTCTGAACTGGTACTCAGCAACCAAATACCATGTTAGAGGAGCGCCCGGCTGGCTCGGTTGGAAGAGGCGCAACTCCTGGTCTTGGGGTGGAGAGTTTGAGCCTCACACTGGGTGTAGAGGTTACTAAAAATAAATAAATCAACTGGGTCTCATGGTTTGTGAGTTCGAGCTCTACATCGGGGCTCGCTGCTGTCAGCGTGGAGCCCACTTCAAATCTTCTGTGTGTGTATGTGTGTCTACACACACACACGCACACACGCGCGCGCACACGTCAGAAAGGTATAAGCACAGCCACAATGTATAATCTTGTTGTTTGGTGGCATCCATAACAAGATCAGGTGTGTAGGACTGAGCACTCTCAAGCCCACCACCCAGGTTCAGGGAATTTCTACTTTAAAAAAAAATTTTTTTTTTAATGTTTGTTTATTTTTGAGAGAGAGACAAAGCGCGAACAGGGGAGGGGCAGGCTCCAGGCTCTGAGCAGTCGAACCCATGATCCATGAGATCATGACCTGAGCAGAAGTTGGACACTCAACCGACCGAGCCACCCAGGCGACCCAGAGAACTTCTGCTTTTACAAACATGGCAGCGATACCTTTTCTAGCAACAAGTGTTCACTTGAGAAAAACTGGGACACAGAAATGCACTCATTCCGTCATTCGACAGACGCCTGCTGAAGCCCCACCGCGTGTCGGGCACTGGGCATCAGCGGTCAGCCGGACAAGCGAGCCTGCGGCCTCCGGGGCCTCCCCATCCTCCTAGTTGTAGAAAAGTAAAAGGAGTAACAACAAATACCCAGTTCCCCCGCTCTCCAGGCTTATTAGATGTCTATGTGGCAGCTGCTTTGGATTCACAGGAAGGGAGGGTGTGAAGAAGGGAAAATAAAACACTGGTGACAAAGAAAAATGCCTTCGTCCCTCTGTCGAACCCTCGTCCCCTCTCATCCCCCCTCCCTGTGCTCATGAACTGATTAGGTGCCTCCCTGCTCTCCCTTTGAAAGTACTTCTACTACGGGGGCGCCTGGGTGGCTCAGTCATTAGGCGTGCGACTTCGGCTCAGGTCATCGTCTCACAGCTCGAGTTCCGGCCCCGCATCGGGCTCTGTGCTGACAGCTCCGAGCCTGGAGCCTGCTTCCGATTCTGTGTCTCCCTGTCTCTCCGCCCCCCACCCCCCTGCTCGTTCTGTTTCTGTCTCTCAAAAATAAATAAACGTTTAAAAAAAAAAAGATACTAACAGTACCTTTACTAGATACATCTATCCATATCCGTAAACATCACACAGTATCATTCAGTGTTTTAAAACTTTGGCGGTGCCTGGGTGGCGCAGTCGGTTAAGCGTCCGACTTCAGCCAGGTCACGATCTCGCGGTCCGTGAGTTCGAGCCCCGTGTCAGGCTCTGGGCTGATGGCTCGGAGCCTGGAGCCTGTTTCTGATTCTGTGTCTCCTTCTCTCTCTGCCCCTCCCCCGTTCATGCTCTGTCTCTCTCTGTCCCAAAAATAAATAAAAACGTTGAAGAAAAAAAAAATTTTTAAAAAACTTTGGATACACGGTGTCATAACGTAGAAGCACATCTGTAACTTGCATTTTCAGACACCACTGTTTTTGAGGACCCATCTGTGTTGATACATTTATCATGCTCCGGATCCCACTTTACCGGCTTGTATTTCACCACACGTACATCACAGGAAGACCGGTCCAGCTTCAAATTTTCTGGCCTTTCGATGGTGCAGAAGGAATACATACGCAGTAGAAACCGGACTTTGAGGTTTGGATTTGGCTCTCTTCCCAGGCTAGAGGTGTGCACGATCCTCTCTCGGGATGCTGGGCGGCGGCTCTCAGGCAGCCCCGCGGTCACAAGCGTAACCGACCCCTACATGGACGACAGTTCTGTTTATCACTTTCTGGACGGTATTCGGCACAGTACACGAGGCATTCGGCACTTTGGTATAAAACAGGCTCGTTTTATGAGCCTGTGAGGTGATTCTGCCCAGATGTAGGTGAATGTAAGTGTTCCGGGAGCTGAAGGTGGGCCAGGCTAGGCTCTGATGATCAGGAGGTAGGCGTATCAAGGCATTTTCTTTTTTTTTTAATTTTATTTTATTTATTTATTTATTTTTTTTATTTATATATGAAATTTATTGTCAAATTGGTTTCCAGGCATTTTCAACTTACAGTAGGTTTATCGGGACGTAGCTCGATTGTAAGTCGAGGAACATCGGTAAATCCATTTCCCCATCCGCGAACATTCAGGGAATTTCCCACCTTTTGCCATCACAATGCTGTCGTGAACATCCCCGTACGTGCCTTCTTACACAAATTTGTGCAGAGATCGGGAGTACGTGCGTACGCCCAGGTGTGAACAAGCTGGGACGCGGAACGTGCACGTTTTCAATTTGCCAGAAACTGCCAAAGGGACCTCCAAGGTACAGGAGAGCTTCCTCCTTACGTCCTCAGCGAACCTTGACGTCAGGCATTCCATTTTGCGGACATAATTCAGCTGCATTTCCTGATACTTCATGAATCTGGGGCACCTGTTTCTTTTTTTATTAAAAAAAAAATTCTTTTTTAATGTTTATTTTTGAGAGAGAGGGGCCGAGAGAAAGAGAGACACAGAATCTGAAACAGGAGTGTGCTTCAGATTCTGGGTCTCCCTCTCTTTCTGCCCCTCCCCTGCTCACACACTCAAGCGCGCTCTCTCTCAAAAACAAATAAACGTAAAAAAAAAAAGCGACTCCTAATCCCCAATGAAAACGACTATCTTGGTGTGCCTTCTCCTTTTTTCCTCCCTGTAACAATCATTGTTTTTCTACGGACGATCCCGTTCTTTTGACTAAACATCAGGATATAAGCAGCGTTTTTGCTTTAACTTCCTCAGCAATTTCACGTTAAATTGTTTTCACATGTAAAGCAAGTAGAATGATGATGCTTCGGTTTAGCCGTTCGCATGAACTGAACTTGAGAGGGTAAGTACAGTCACACTGAACTGAGCTAGCTCAAGGTCACCTACCTGGCCACTTCGTTTTAAACAGCTCACCAACAACTGGCAGGAAGACTGTGTGGGCCCGTAAATGTGTTCTATTTGGCTAAAATGGTGGTTTTTTGTTTTTTAACTTCAGTTAGTTG
Organism: Herpailurus yagouaroundi; assembly: GCF_014898765.1. NCBI lineage: Eukaryota > Metazoa > Chordata > Mammalia > Carnivora > Felidae > Herpailurus > Herpailurus yagouaroundi. Next base: position 51,887,912 of record NW_024412401.1, on the reverse strand, counting down.
CTGGCTAATTTCACATAAAAGGCGAAACTTCTAGGTTTTCTTGGGGGCGGGGGGAGAAAACCCCCAAGACCCACTATGTCTGGGCCACATTCCAACGCAGCAAAAGCAGAGAAGCAGCCCCCTGTAGAAGGAACAGGTGTCCTTCAGCCGGCCGTGCCCCCCGGGGTCCCCTGGAGCCAGCCTGCTCACAGTATCTAGCTGGCTTCCAGCAGCATCTAAATTGGCGACCTCGGATTAAAACAAACATCACATCTCCAAGGCAAGCAACAGTGCCTTGCGGCAAAAGGCACCCACAATCAACTTCTCTACTACAGAGAAAAACAAGAATAACGCCATCTACCATCCCATCCCTTGCCTGCCTACTATCGATGCTAGGAGACGTTCCCGTAAGAAGCGTAGTATCTGAATTCTTGGCTCACCGTATTTAGACAGCAACTCACAAAAGGAATGAGGTCCAATTTACTCAAAGAAGCAAAATTGTGACAGCTAAGCACACACGAGAGAAAAACTACAAAAAGCTGAAAGAGAATGCCAAACAAAAACAGAAACACAGAAATCTGGGGTCTTGGCAATCAGGGCTTTCCTCGGGGACAGTCACTGAGGGCGGCTGCTCACCCAGTGCCAAGTGGGAAGATGGGAGGAGCCCTGGTCTTGGGTTCAAATTCTGTCACCTCCACTTCTGTAACCCAAGTTCTGTTTTCCCAATTTACAAAGTAGGAATGGTAACGTTTACCTCAAAGGGCTGTTATGAGGAGTCAATGAATAAAAACATCCAATATTCAGCCCAGTCTTTGGCTTATCGGGGGTACTTTAATAACAAGTTGCTATCACCACCACTTCAAACTTAGATTCTGTAGAACCCTCATTTCCAAGCGAGCCTAGAACATTTGACACTGGAGCAGTGTCCACCTTCTTGTGAACACGGCAGTCTCACATACTAGAGCCCTGGAGGCACATTGAAGAGGGACATGGGGTGCCCGGGGGGCTCGGTCGGCTGAGCGTCCGACTCATGGTTTCGGCTCAGGTCATGATCCCACGGTTCGTGGGTTCGAGCCCTGCGTCAGGCTCTGTGCTGACGGTGTGGAGCCTGCTTGGGATTCTCTCTCTCCCTCTTTCTGTACCTCCCCTGCTCACTTGCTCTCTCTCTTTCAAAATAAATAACCATTAAAAAAAAAAAAAAGATTTAAGACAACAATGAATGTGCCAACGGCATCTACCTCAGTGTCACGTTCGTCCCAGCTCCTTCGTGTCTCACTCTGCGTTGCCGCGGACGGGCTGTTGGCTGCCTCGACCAAGCTCTCTGCAACGCTCACAAGGCCCACGTAACGGGTCTGACCTCACACTGCTGTGGCAAGAACACACTGCATCCTTTCCTATACCGCCCTGATCAATACTCTGGACAGACAAGGCTACCCACATTCATTTTACATACTGACCACAGTTCCGGAGGCTGCCTGGGAAGGGCCTGAGGTTTACCAGGACGGCCCCGCCCTGAGATGGGGCATAGCGTGGAGGAGGAAGACGCTCTCTAATTTCCCAAAACTCTTCAGAAACTCTTGGGGGTGAGGGGGCCTCACAAAGCAGTCTGTGCAGTGGGGCTGTAGCCACTGGCTTAAGGAAGATCCACCACAGAAGGCTAATGCGACCAGGTTCGAGTATTTGCACAGAGAGGGACTGGACTTACGTGCCGGGGGTCACCGCTACGTCAAACTGCCAAAGATGTTCTCTAAAAGTTATTACTCAAAAACAGAGTAATAACGTGGGGCCCCTGGGTGGCTCAGTCAGTTGAGTGTCCGACTTCAGCTCAGGTCATGATCTCATGGCTCGTGGGTTCGAGCCCCGCGTCGGGCTCTGTCCTGACAGCTCAGAGCCTGGGGCCTGCTTCGGATTCTGTTGTCTTCCCCTCTCTCTGCCCCTCCCGTGCTTGCGCTCTGATTCTCTCTTTCTCTCAAAATAAATAAAAATTAAACACACACACACACATAAAGTAATAACACATTGCCACGAAGGTAGAGTTTTGAAGTAAGGTTGCTACATATTGATTACTTTCGAGAGCTGCTGTCAGGATACCCACAGACTGGGCGGCTTAAAACAACAGAAACTTCTACTCCTACAGTTCTGGAGGCTACAAGTCCAAAATCAAGGCCTGGGCATGGCTGTTCTCCCTGGAAAGGCTCTAAGAAAAAAATCTTCCCCGTGTCTTCTGTGCTTCTGGAGGCTGCTGGCAAGCCCTGGAGTTTCCTGGTTTACAGATACCTCACCGCAATCTCTGTTCTGTCTTCACATGGCCTTCTTCCTTCTGTGTGTGTCCCCTCTTCCTGTAAGGACACCAGTCGTGCTGGAATTAGGGCCCATCCTAAGCCAGCATGACCTAATCTTAACCACTCACTTCTGCGAACACCCCATTTCCAGACAAGGCCACATTCTGAGGTTCCAGGTAGATGTTCATTTTGGAGGGACACTTGTCACCGCAGCATATATACCCATCTTCCTAATCATTCACAGTGAAGTGTTTCAGCGCTTACTTACCTGGCCCATGTAGATGTCATCCTTCAAGTAAAGAGGTGAAGGAAAAGAAAACCTGTCGGCTAGTCCAGAGAGTATTTTTTGACCCCAACTTTATTTCTACAAGTTAAAAAAGTAGTAAACTACATGTGAGGGTGCACTGGGGGGAGACCAAAAAAAAAGAAGAATTAGAAGAAGAAGAAGAAGAAGAAGCAGCAAAAATGTATAACAGCAGCCGTGGAAGGGGCAGGGGCAGGAAAAGTGGAAAAAAGACAAAGCAGTCACTAGAATTTTCCAGGGCTGTCTTATTAAGAAACTCTACCGATCAAATACTTGATTCTTCCGTGCTAGTATTCTCGGAAGAAGGCAAACCAGCACACGCGCAGTGACGACAGTCATTGCAAAAGGGCACGTTAGGAGCTTACGTACACACATACCGAGGAACAGACACTCAATAGATCGTTGTACTTAAAAGGGATGAAACCCTGAGCGGCGCGTGTGAGAAACCATTTAAAGGAGCGCCTGGCGCCTGGGTGGCGCAGTCGGTGAAGCGTCCGGCTTCAGCCAGGTCACGATCTCGCGGTCCGGGAGTTCCAGCCCCGCGTCGGGCTCTGGGCTGATGGCTCAGAGCCTGGAGCCTGTTTCCGATTCTGTGTCTCCCTCTCTCTCTGCCCCTCCCCCGTTCATGCTCTGTCTCTCTCTGTCCCAAAAATAAATAAACGTTGAAAAAAAAAAAAAAAGAATTTAAAGGGACGCCTGGGCGGCTCGACGGTTAAGCGTGTGACTTCGGCTCAGGTCACCATCGTGCAGTTAGCGAGTTCGAGCCCGCGTCGGGCTCTGTGCTGACAGCTCAGCGCCTGGAACCTGTTTCAGATTCTCTTGATTCCCTCTCGGTCTCTCTGCCCCTCCCCCACGCACTCTCTGGCTCCCCTCGAAAATAAACATTAAAAACAGACAAACGAACAGAAGCCATTTAAAGCATACGCTGAAGTTAGGAGGCTAATTAGAAATGCCAGGTACCGGTGTGAAAAGAACCTTCAGACTGTTATAGGCTGTTCCGCTTCGGTGCATGAAAGGAGGCAGGAGAACGGAAATGAGGGCGGGACGCGGATCAGTCCGTATGTTCGCGTCACCCAAGCCCAAACGAAACGGGAACCCGCTGCCTTTTGGCCAGGCCCACGAACCACAGGACGGCATGTGCTCAAGCCAAACTGGCGCTTCACTCTGTTGGTCTAACAGGAGGGAAAAGAATAATTCAGCTACGCAAACGGGTAATTACGCAGGAAGTGCCCTTCACTTGCAAAATATGCCGGTTGGATCATCAGATCCCCAAACTTAATCCTTCTACCACGAATGAGTGCGAGTGGGAGGCAGAGGACGTGTGTTCCCAGCCCGGCTACCAAGTCCTGTTAACAGGATTATCTCATCTTCCTCCTATGGCCTGTCAGGTGGTGGCACCAGTGTCCACCGTCATAACCTCTGCGAGCAACCTAGGTGTCACCTCCTCCTTCACCTCCACATTTGCCCAGCATTCGCCTTCTCAACGGCTAGTGGTCTGTTCCCTCTTCCCCCTCCTCCCCACAGCGCCCTGCTCTCAGCCCTAATCTTGTACCCAGAGTCATCACTGGCTCCTATCGCTTCCGGTCCTGCCCCCCTGATCACGTGCCCACAGAAACCTACCTAAAATGTAAATTCGGTCACTCCCAACCTAAAGAAACTTCAGGGGCGCCTGGGTGGCTCAGTCGGTTGAG
>NW_024412401.1:51743992-51868656 GCF_014898765.1 Herpailurus yagouaroundi | reverse complement strand
TGTCAGGCCGGCCCCTCCCCCGGCGTAGCCCCGCCCCCAGCCCGCAGCCCCTCCCTCGCTTCCCCCTCCTCTGGGTCTCCGGGTGTTGGGCGGGCGGGCGCTGCGGCGGCAGCGGCGGCTGCTTCCTCGGGCCATTTTGCTGAGGAGCTTCGGGGAGGAGGAGCTGCCGAGGAGACCCAAGGCGAGGAGCGGCGAGCCAGAGGAGGCGGCGGCCGCGCGCGCACCGGGCTTTCCTCGATCGCGGGGATCTCAAGGGGCGAAGGGATCGCCGGGGAGGGGGACCGGAGAGCCGCGCCCGCCGCGCGGCGCGCCCCTTCCCGCCCCCTGCCTGCACCATGAGCTGGGGCATCGAGCTCTGGGTGAGTGAGGGACGGGGCCCGCCGGGCTGCGGGGGGGTGGGGGGGTGGGGAGGTGCCTGGCGCGCCTGGGCAGGGGGCGCGGGCCGAGCTGCCTTGGTGAAGGCGATGGCGCGCTGGTCAGGGTCCCCGCGGCCTCGGGAGCAGACGCGGGGCTCGGTGCCCCTCGTCGGCCTTGGCCCGAGCCGGAGGTGCGAGCCAGATTCGCCCTTCCCAGGCGAGGGGAGCTGGTGTGGGTCCTCGGCCGCCTGAGAAGGGGGCACGGATCCGGGTCTCCCCGGCGGCCTAGGCCGGGGGTGCGGGTACCCTCCCCCCTCCAGCAGCCTGAGGAGGGGGCGCGGATCTGAGACCCCAGGCCGCCTGAGCAGGGGGTGCGAATCTGGGTCCCCCAGCTCTCCAGCGGCCTGAGAAGGGGTGCGGATCTGGGTCCCCCCAGCGGCCCGGGAAGGGAGCACGAACCTGTGCCTCCTCCCCAACGCCTCGCCCCGGTGCTGGGAACGGGGTGCGGATCCAGGTCCCCGCGGCGGTCTGGTCGAGGGGCGCGGGCCGGCCTCCCTGTCCCCCGCGCCCCGAGCTCAGAGTGGTGTGTGGAAAAAGCAGCCTTAATCCCTCGCGTCGAGTAACCGATGCGCGACCGACCGGCTTCGAGGGGGCGTGGAGGCCGTCGGATTTTCGGGGCTGCGTGATGCGTTCGGGCGCCCCAGCCGCGAGTCCCTAGGGCTGTTCCCCCAGTGGAAGTGCGGGCGGATCTGGCGCTCCTCTCGGGGGCGGGGCGGCCTCGGCCCGGCCGGGTCCCAGGTCTTGGGTTTTGGGGTACACGGGCGAGAAGTGGTGTGTCTTCCCTCTCGGGGCGAGGACTTTTGACCTGTGGCGGCGCGGGGCGCGCTCGTAGTTCTCAAGGAGCAGCTCAGGTCCTGGGTTTGCCGCGGGGGACTGCGGCGTTTGGCCTGGAGGGGAAAGTAGTTGGGGGGGAGATGTGTGCCCACCTTCAGGAAGAGGCGTTCGCGGGGGAAACCGCTCTTTGACTGCTCAGGGGAAACAGTGTAACATGGGGAAGGTTGGCGGCGAGGGGCGCCCTCCGAGATCCTCCAGCGGGGGCTGCCGATGGGTAAACAGGCGGCGAGGTGCCTGGAAACGGCGTCCCCGGAGCGGGGCGAACTGGGGACGCCGAGGCAGCGCGCAGGCCGTGCCCGGGGAGCAGAGGCTGTGGCCGGTGGGATGGAGCTGGTTTCTCCGCCTTTCTCTGGATTCCTGGGGAAGTGGCCGGGCAGGGGATGGGCAGTACGGGAGAGGGGGGGCGGGGGGGGGAGGAGGAGAGGTGGATGAAATCTCAATCATCGCCCAGAAATGTTCTCAAGAGGAGACCTTTCCCCATGGTGAACTCCAAAGGGCCTCCTTTCCGAATTCCATTTGTAAAGGGTGTGGAGGAGAAAGTGTGGGGTGGTGGTTGCTCTGAGCCGAGGCCAAGAAATCTCGTATCAAAGTAAAACAAGGTTGGAGCAGCTATAGAAACGGAGCGCATCCTCCCTTAATTTTTTTTTTTTTTTTTTTGGCTTTAATTGTTTTTACATAACCATTTCTCCGGCTCAGAAGCAGCTACTGTTACTGATAGCAAAATCCTGAAGGCAATAGCTCCCTTCAATTAGAGTGATTCACTTGATAAACATCCTCTGTCTAAACGGACTCAAAATTTCGGCCGATGTTTACAAACACTCATTTTAAAAATAAAGGAACCGATGGTTTTAGGCATTGGCAACATCCCTACTGAGGCAAAAATCTATCCTTTTAAGTGCGGTGTTTCTTTCCTCTTCCACTCCTTGTCCACTCCTTTTGGCTCTTTTTAAGCTTATCTGGGGTGGGGGGAAACAAATCAGAAGTAAATTTTATCCAGATAATAGAAATCCTGGCACGATTTCTTTTTGCGCTGGTTCACACAAGAGAAAGGGGTTAGGGAGGGGAAAATGCAATCTATTTTTAGGCGAGACAGGTTGGGTAAAAGGGACTGAACACAGTGTGGCCATTTCAGTGATGTGAGTGAATGTCCTAAGAGGTGATCAGGAAGGAGGAGGTAGTTAATAGGAAGAAAGTGGTAGATTGGCCCCAATCGCCTGCATTGCTCTTTAGAGGGCAGAGGGGTGGGAAAGACAATTTTGCCGAAAACAAATAGGAACTGGAATATGTATGATACGGAGCCTTGATTTCCCAAGTAAATTGGAGGGGTGGTGGATAGGGATGTTGATGAAGCACGAGTGGGGGGGGGGGGGTGCTGGTAACTGTTGAAGCTGGGCCATCAGCATCAAAGGACCCAGGATACTCTTCCTACTGTACATGCTTGCAATTTTCTATAGTAGAAGTACTTGGAAAAGGTCGTTAGGGAGTATATGTGTACTACTTGAAATTTAACGCATCACTTACCGTTTCATACGTGCACGTATATGTCGGCGAAGAGTTACCCCCAAAAACCATTCCACTCGAGTGTGTGTGTGTGGGGGGGCTTTGTCCTTGAGTGGCTGAGAGTTTAATAGAGGGGAAAGAATCAACACGTTATTTGCACTAATAAGAGAAGTGAATTATTGGAGTTTTAAGGTGAAATGCCCAGGAGTATAAGGGCAACAAAATGTCTTTCAGTTGCTTTATTTTATTAGTATAGATTTAAGAAACACTTTGGAATAATGAAGGATTCTGAAAAAGAACCCTCCAGTCCTTCAGTGGTAGGAGACTGGGTGAAGTACAGGGATGGGCAGTGTCCAGCAGTCGGGCACAGAGCAGGCATTGAGGGTTTTCCTTGAATGGTGGCTTGGACTCAGGCACGCGGGTAATAAGATAACGACGGGGTTGGGGCGCCCGGGTGGCTCAGTCGGTTGAGGATCCGCCTTCGGCTCAGGTCATGATCTCACGGTCCGTGAGTTCGAGCCCCGCATCGGGCTCTGTGCTGACCGCTCCGAGCCTGGAGCCCGCTTCGGATTCTGTGTCTCCATCTCTATGACCCTCCCCCGTTCACTCCCACTCTGTCAAAAAAAAAAAAAAAAAAAAAAAAAAAAGATAACGATGGGGCGCAGAAGCCTAAATTGTCAGAATTATGTCTCTAGGTGGGGGGAGGCGGCCCTATGGTTTGGGTGGCCGTGAGTTATTTGTAACAGGTGGTTGCAGCTTTCACAGACCTTCACAAATACCACCACGTTTCTCACACATTTTAAGACTTTAGTCAAGATCCGCACAGGCCTTTAAAACCCACGGGTTTCTAATGGGTCCTTTACACTCGAGGACTGGTCTCCACACATGTCCTCCTTTTCGGTGGAGTGAAACCTTTCTCTCTCTTCCTTACTTTCATATTCCAGGAAACCTTGAGAAATCATGCAATGTTCAGGAAGTTCTCATACCACTGTAAAAATGAACTCAGACCCGTACTTTGTAATAACTTTATTGGATCGTTTGTATTTAAATTGAGGCTTTTTATTTTTGTATCAGAAGGTCGTCACAAAGTATAAAGGCTGCTTTAAAGTGGTTAGGGTATAATTAAATTGTTTCTGTACAACTCTTCATATTAGCCCCTTTTATTTTTGTTATTAAAAAAAAAATTTTTTTTTTTTAAGTTAAACTCCACGCCAGAAATGGGGCTCGAACTAAGGACCCTGAGATCAAGAGTTGGGTGCTCTACTGACTGGGCCAGTCAGGTGCTCCCCCCCACCGCCCCCCCCCCATACTATTCCCCTTTAATCAGTCAGAACCTGACACAGAGCTGGATCCCACGACCCTGGGATCATGACCTGAGCCAAAATCCAGAGTCGGACGCTCAACAGACTGAGCCACCCAGGTGCCCCTCCCTTTAAATCAGTTTTTAATTTTTTTTATTGAACAGCTATTGTGTGCAAGACACTAAGTCCTGTTATATACATTGAAGGATATCTACGTATTTCAGGGAAAGCACTGAAGCAGGTTTTAACTCTTGTCTGCCACATCAGAGTCTAAACAGAGATTTATGTTTCTAACAATAACCAAAGTGCTTTACTCAAGACTTTGTTACAAAAGGTAACGTGAAGAGGGTTAAATAGATTGCCCTGATTTGTTGACACTGTGACAGGTCATGGGAGAAATGGCCAAGCAAGAATTTCTTACATTTGAATGGGGTTTTTTTTTTGTTTGTTTTTGTTACTCAGTAGAGGGAAGTGACAAGTTAGTGAAGTGTCACTTCAGATTTTTATTTGCTCTCTCATTAATGCAAAGTATAAATAAACCCGTTGGAGATTTTAGCTTTCCTCATGATGATTCTCCTCTCTGCTGCTAACAAGTGACTAAGTGACAGAACCTACTTTTCTTATCTCTCAGCGTCCTCTCTGTCATCATCATTTCTTTACTTTGGTGCTAATAAGAAATGGACTGGCCCAAATGTCAAAAGCAAGAAAACAAGCAGCGAGACTGAATAATACCTATTGGTTAACATAGTAATCCCCTGTGTTGATTGTGTGTAATTTAAAAAAAAATTTTTTTTTAATGTTTATTTATTTTTGAGAGAGAGAGACACACACACACAGAGTGTGAGCAGGGGAGGGTCAGTGGGAGAGGGAGACACAGAATCCGAAGCAGGCTCCAGGCGCTGAGCCGTCAGCACAGAGCCCGACGCGGGGCTCGAACTCACGGACCGCGAGATCGTGATCTGAGCTGAAGTCGGACGCTTAACCGACTGAGCCACCCAGGTGCCCCTACTGCATGTAATTTTTTAGCCTAAGTTTCTAAGACATTGCCAGGCACGTGATGTACATTCGACACTAGGAGGAATACGGTGATGGTGACTGTGGGATGCAGATTTTTAGAGGCAGCCATGAAAGAGTGATCTACCAACTGTACTGAGAACAATGCCCGACTCACAGTAGGAGTTGGTAAACTTTTGCTGAACAAATGAACGAATCCTTGTTGTCCCTTTTGTTTTAACATTGGCTTTTTTTTTTTTTAAAGTAATGGGAGGGTAAATTTCCCACCTTTCTGCCCTCTGGCAGTTGTAAACATGTTTGATGATTCTAGGTGTCTTTTATTTATTTATTTTTTAATAGACGTCAGTTTTTAGAGCCATTTTGGTTTCACCGCAAAATTGAGTGGGAAGTACAGAGATTTCCCATAGACCCCTCCCGGTCCACAAATACGCCCAGCCTAGGCACCTTTCTTACTTTTAAAGTAAGGCTTGGAGGTTTCTCTCTTCTCTGTCGTTCATGCTGTTTATGCCTGCTATGCATGTTAGTGTTCATTATAAGAACACTTTCCAGAGTGTTAAAATTGTAAACTAGGCAATACCGATCCCTTCTTCCTCTTGAAGTAATTGACTTAGGAAGTTCCAGGTTTGGGAGAATGATGAGTACCTCTCCTCACTGCAGGATGCGAAATGCAGGGCCGTATTAACAACAACTCCTAGACCTTCTGCTCTTGATTCTCAATGATTCAGAGATTTCCATTTGGGATGAAACATAGCAAGACCAACAGGGGAGACATTCATTACTCTCAGATCGGTGGTGAGTGGAGCAGCACTGCTTCGGAAGACACACTAAGTGGAGTTTAATTCTGTCGTCCCTGCCTTGCCATTGACATAGGCTTTCCCCAGGGGCGCCTGGGTGGCTCGGTCAGTTAAGCGCTCGACTTCAGCTCAGGTCATGATCTCACAGTCCGTGAGTTCGAGCCCCGCATCGGGCTCTGTGCTGATGGCTCGGCGCCTGGAGCCTGCTTCGGATTCTGTGTCTCGCTCTCTCTCTGCCCCTCCCCTGCTCATGCTCTCTGTCTCTCTCTGCCTCAAAAATAAATAAAACATTTAAAAAAATACTTAAAAATAAATAAATAAATAAATACATACATACATACACATTCAAAAAAACAAAATGAAGCAGGCTTTGCCCGCCTCTTCTGGTTATGAAAACACGGGAGGTCTGGCACCCTTAATTCCCTCATCACCTTCTTGTCCTCCCTACACACTAGACATCATCCTGAACATTCGTATAAACTGCATTTTTGGTAGGTGACACTGTGTTTCAGGTACCGTAAAAGAGTTTTGTAAACGCCCCTGCTCACCGTGTGACCACATTAAACTCGCGCTTTACGTCGGGGCGACACGGAAAATGCTCTTTGGAGGTCTATTCAAGTATCACCCACTTCCTAGCTAAAGCTAATATTGTGTTTCCTGCATTACTCATACTTGTTTCATCAACACCACCCACATTTAAAAACAAGGCTTTATTTTGACACTTAAAAACTGCAAGCTACCGAGAATCCATGAATGCCCGAGGAATTAATCTAATTAGATTTTAGAACGTGGGTGTGAAATCTGGAATCAGTGGTTGTAATGAAATATTTGTTTCCTTTTTTAGTAACATGTACTAGTTTCAGCCTAGCGATATGTCTAGTTAAGAAATGTTAAAAATCAGGACACCTGGCCAGCTCAGTCGGTGGAACGGGCAACTCTTGATCTCAGGGTGGTGAGTTCGAGCCCCACTGTGGGTGTAGAGATTACTTAAACATAAAATCTGGAGGGGCACCTGACTGGCTCAGTCGGTTGAGCGTCCGACTCTTGATTTTGGCACAGGGGGTGATCCAGGGTTGTGGGATCGAGCCCACGCCAGGTTCTGTGCCGAGCGAGGAGCCTGCTTGAGACCCTCTCTCTTCCTCTGTCCCTCGCCCAGTTTGTGTTCTTTCTAAATAAATAAATAAATCTTAAATGTTAAAATCATAAAAGGCCATGTGTGTATATTATATTAGAGAGTTAATTGAGCGTATACAATGTTCCTTAGACTTGGTCTTCCAATTGGCCCAACTTTTAACTCATAAATCTCATCCAGTTTGTAAGTTGTCTGTTAAATTCACGGAAAGCTCAAACAACTTCAGTTGTTCCATACTGGAAATAGATTCAAACCATCCCCCCCCCCAACAACGACAAAGAGGTGAAGCTTCCAATTTCTTATTGCAAAAGTTATAATACCTCTTCACATTTATTTTTATTTTTATTACTTTTTTATTTTTTTTTAATTTTTTTTTTCAACGTTTATTTATTTTTGGGACAGAGAGAGACAGAGCATGAACGGGGGAGGGGCAGAGAGAGAGGGAGACACAGAATCGGAAACAGGCTCCAGGCTCTGAGCCATCAGCCCAGAGCCCGACGCGGGGCTCGAACTCACGGACCGCGAGATCGTGACCTGGCTGAAGTCGGACGCTTAACCGACTGCGCCACCCAGGCGCCCCTACCTCTTCACATTTAATCTGTAACATCACAATAGCTATACTGCGTGTTTTTAATTAATTAATTAATTAATTAAGTGTTTTATTTAGTTTTGAGACAGAGAGAGACCGAGCATGAGCAGGGGAGGGGCAGAGAGAGAGGGAGACCCAGAGTCGGAAGCAAAGCTCCAGGCTCCGAGCCGTCAGCACAGAGCCCGACGCGGGGCTCGAACTCCCGAACCGCGAGATCATGACCTGAGCCGAAGTTGGAGGTTCAACCGACTGAGCCACCCAGGCGCCCCGACTGCGTGTTTTTGAAAATGTAGAACGTGCCATTCTCGTGATGAGAATGAAATTTTTAACAATTAGCTCTTAGGCTAACACCTGTGGCTTTAGTTTATACAGTTTAGCAGCTACCGTTTCTGTTTGTGCTTCTCTACTCTATGGTTTATATAAGCGGAAATAGTTTATAAATTGTATAAATTCTATAGTTCTTGTGGTATTTTCACCTGTGCACCGTGCCCCATTGTCCTACATGCTGTTGAGTATTATCATCAACATTGCTGTTTATTGAGAGCTTATCATCTCCCGTGTCCTGTACAAATTATTTTCCATCGGGGCGCCTGCGTGGCTCAGGCGGTTGAGCGGCCGACTTCGGCTCAGGGCATGATCTCACGGTTGGTGAGTTCGAGCCCCGCGTCGGGCTCTGTGCTGACGGCTCCGGGCCTGGAGCCCGCTTCGGATTCTGGGTCTCCCTCTCCCTCTGTCCCTCCCCTGCTCACACTGTGTCTCTCTCTCTCAAAAAAAAACAAAGATTAAAAAAAATTAAAAAAAAAATTATTTTCCATCCATCACCTCATTTAATCTTTCCAAGAATCCAGTGAGGTAAGTACCATTCATACCAGCATCTGGGAAGAAGATATTGAGAAGGAGTTAGGAGTGGAGAGTTTTATTAGGAAGTAACACCCGTGAAGAGAAGAGGGAAGGGTGATTGCGAGGAGGGGCCACTGGACCAAGATGCAGCCTGACAAAAGTCTCTGCCAGGCCGGTGAGGAGCTCCAGGGCGAAGATTACCCACTGAAGCAATTTCACATCGGACAGAAATGGCTAGGCCCTCGTACTGCCTTGCACATTCATTGGCCAAGGGCCGCCCCAAGAACGGTGTGACCTTGGCTGCCATCTTGGTCCGTCTTTGGTTGGTGGTTGGTTGCCACAAGAAGACCGTGACCTTGGCTCACAAGATAAGGCAGACCCTAAAGGAGGCTGTCTGCTACACTCCTTGCAGCTGGGCGGCGCATCTTTTCTGGAAGCCGGATCTGAGTGGCACATCTCCGCACCGGCCATGGCCATACCCTTATCGTCCCCTTTTGTGAGAGGAGGTTGAAGCTCAGAATGATAAAGTAGCTTGCCCAAGTTCACAGAGTAGAAAGTAGGGATACAATTCCATACCTGTGGGATACAAGAGCCCTCTTCCTCAGCCTTCAAACATTTTTTAAGTTAAGGGCTGCCTGGCCGGCTCAGTTGGAAGAGCCGTGAGTCTTGATCTCAGAGTCGTCAGTCAAGCCGCACGTTGGGCGTAGAGATTACTTAATAAAAAATAAAAAATAGGGGCACCTGGGGGGCTCAGTCAGTTAAGCATCCGACTTCGGCTCAGGTCATGATCGCCTGGTTCGTGGGTTTGAGCCCCGCGTCGGCTCTTTGCTGACAGCTTGGAGCCTGGAGCCTGCTTCCGATTCTGTGTCTTCCTCTCTCTGCCCCTCCGCCACTCGCACTCTGTCTCTCTCTCTCAAAAATACATTAAGAAGAAAAACATTAAAAAATAAACAAAAAAATTTAAGTTAATGTCTTCAAAAATATTCTTGTTGGAACTTTTTATTAGGGATATTTTCAGGTCTGCTTACAGGAAGTATTGTTGTGAACCCCTGTGTAGTCATCACCCAGCTTGAAGGTAATCGATAATGTTGGCATTCTTCCCGTCTTGGCCCCACCGGGTGTGTTTAGAACCCTTGGTCTTTCCCCCACATATTTAAAACAAAAATTTTTTTTAATGTTTATTTTTATTTTTGAGAGAGACAGAGACAGAATGCAAGTGGGGGAGGGGCAGAGAGGGAGGGAGGCACAGAATCTGAAACAGGCTCCGGGCTCTGGGCTGTCAGCACAGAGCCCGATGCGGGGCTCGAACTCACAGATGGCGAGATCGTGACTTGAGCCGAAGTTGGACGCTCAACCCGCTGAGCCACCCAGGTGCCCCTCCCCCACGTATTGTAACGCTGTTCGGCTCCTCCCCTTTTCCCAGGAACCAGGCAGAGAACCAAAATTCTTCTGCCCATCTTTCAAAATCTGAAGACAGAAGAGAACGCACTTGTTAAGTGCCCTGGACACCTTTATTAGAGGATTTATTTTTTCTAAGTTTTTTTTTTTTTTTTTAATGTATTTGTATCGAAAGAGAGAGTGCGCGGAGGGAAGGGGCAGAGAGAGAGAAGGAGACAGAGAATCCCAAGCAGTGTTCCGTCTCACAAACCGCTAAACCGTGACCTGAGCCGAAATCAAGAATCTGAACGAGCCACCCAGGGGCCCCTGTTAGAGGCTTTAGATGTCTCCTTTCGTGACCTAACAAGGACCATGTGAGCTTCATAGCTTTCCCCGTTTTATAAATGAGCCTCAGAGAGGTGAAGCGACTTAACCAGACTCACCAATGAACCCTGGAGTTCATGCTTCAGGTTTGGGTTTGTTTGTTTGTTTTTCGGACACTAGACAAATGTAGTTGTAAAACTGCATTTTCCATATTAGTAGCTTGCAATCCCTTTTCTGCCCACCACTCGCTCAGATGTCCCCATCATCGATGTATGTTTTGCTTTCAAAAACCTTTGCTGTTAGTCATATTGGGAAGCACCGAGGACTGGTGACTCACAGAGTTAAGCACTGCAGCCCCAGCAGAAACTGGGATGAATGAACCTTATAGACCAGCAGGTGTCTCATGCGTGTCTAATGGTTCCCTCATTCTTTCAAATCCAAAGTTATTTTTTTCTCTTTTTTAATATAAAGAAATTAATTTGTAAAGGTATCACTATTTTTTTGTAATTTTTTTAAGTGTCTGTTTATTTTTGAGAGAGAGAGAGAGGGACAGAGTGCAATCAGGGGAGGGGCAGAGAGAGAGGGAGACACAGAATCGGAAGCGGGCTCCGGGCTCCGAGCCATCAGCACAGAGCCCGATGCAGGGCTTGAACTCACAAACCGCGAGATCATGATCTGAGCCGAAGTCAGACGCTTCACACCCAAAAGGTGTTAATCTCAAGATAACATTAAGTTCTGATTTCCCTTCTAACAAAAGTACGTCTTATCAAAAAGTATTTGTGTTACGGTTGTTGGAAAGTTTTGTCGATCAAATTGAGAAAGAATGAAGAGGTTATAGATATTGACCATTTGGGGGTTTCTGGCCGTCACATGCAGGGCCTTCAAAGTTTTGGTTCTTGGAGATGAAGAAGCTAACCCTTTCCCCTCCTATCTACAGCAAAAGGAAATGTGGCAACTTTTTTTTGTTAATTTTTTTTGTTTTTATTTATTAAAAAAATTTTTTTTACATGTTTTATTATTTAATTTTGAGAGAGCGAGAGACAGAGCGTGAGTGGGGGAGGGGCAGAGAGAGAGGGAGACACAGAATCCGAAGCAGGCTCCAGGCTCTGATTTGTCAGCACAGAGCCGGACGCAGGGCTTGAACCCAAGAACCGTGAGATCGTGACCTGAGCCAAAGTTGAACACTTAACTGACTGAGCCCCCCGGGCGCTCCGAAAACGTGGCACCTTTAAAGGGAACCGTTCCCTTTATACTTGTGTGGGCACCACCAGAACTGAGAGCAGGTTCCTAAAATGCATTAAAATACCCAACAGGTTCTTGGGAGAAATGATGTGGGCGTTCCCACGTGAGCGAGAAAGCATAGCAGAGCTCAACTCGGCCTTCGAGGATTGCCTAACCTAACCCTCATTAGTGTTGGGCAAGCCCTCACATTTCCCTTCCTTGGTTTCCCCACCCATCAAATGGTATGATGATGCTTTCTTCCTCTTCGTGAGAAAGCAGCAAGGTAAGTGCTTGTTTGTAAAGTGCTTTGAGATGGTTCCATGAGGCGTGATGGGTAAACACAAAGTAGTATGGTGATGGGAAGGAAAAAAAAACGCCTCTCTTTGGGAGCCAACTGCAGAATTACCCTGCTGCAAGCAGGACTCATGAAAAATGAGCGATTCACTCCTTGCCTTTTGGTTTTCACAGTAAAGTCTTTGTCCTGTGACCTAAAATTCTCTTTACGTGTTAACAATGAAATAAAATAATAGGAGGAGAAAATGCCTGGAAATCATGGCTTTGGAAAGAAAGTCTGGACTTTAGGAGACCAGGCGTGTTTATTACTTAAAAAAGTTTTTGTTTTAAAATATAGAATGGATTCCATAACACTAACCATACTAATTTTTAGCAATATACATGGGTCTACTTACGATATAAATTGAATGCTCCCTCTCTAGGCACAATAGTTCTCTTTGGCTCTTATTACCACATTTTTTTTTTTTTTAAAGTTATTCTTACGGGGCGCCTGGGTGGCTCAGTCGGTTGAGCGTCCGACTTCGGCTCAGGTCGTGATCTCGCGGTCCGTGAGTTCGAGCCCTGCGTCGGGCTCTGTGCTGACAGCTCAGGGCCTGGAGCCTGTTTCGGATTCTGTGTCTCCCTCTCTCTCTGCTCCTCCCCTATTCACGTTCTGTCTCTCTCTGTCTCAAAAATGAATAAGACGTTAAAAAAATTTTTTTTTAAACTTATTCTTACAGATCACGAGAAAAAAAAAGTTGTAATTAGGTACGTTAGGTAGACTGTGGTGATCATTTCACAATATATACAAATATAGAATCATTATGTTGTACGTCTGAAACTAATAATGCTGTATGTCGACAATTATTTACTTATTTTGAGAGAGAGAGAGAGAGAGAGAGAAAGTGAGCAGGGGAGAGGCAGCGAGAGAGAGAGGGAGAGAGAGAATCCCAAGCAGGCTCTACACTCCGCACAGAGTCCCATGTGGGGCTCCATCTCACCAAGACGATAGAGACGATGGAATCAAACACTTAACTGACTGAGTCACCCAGAGCCTCTCTATCTCAATTTTTTTTTTAAGTTATCCTGAAGTGACATTATTTCCCCCCAAAAGCTGGATGTTTGCTGCCTGAGACGTCTGATGAATTATGCTACGTATCAGCTTAGTTTGAGATTGACTTCTTTTTTTTTTTTTATTGTTTTATTTTTTATTTTTTTAAAGTTACATCCAAATTAGTTAGCATATGGTGCAACAGTGATTTCAGGAGTAGATTCCTTAGTGCCCCTCCCCCATTTCACCCATCCCCCCTCCCACCGCCCCTCCCGTGACCCTCAGTTTGTTCTCCATATTTATGAGTCCCTTGTGTTTTGTCCCCCTCCCTGTTTCTATATTATTTTTGTTTCCCTTCCCTTGTGTTCATATGTTTTGTCTCTTAAAGTCCTCATATGAGTGCAGTCATATGATATTTGTCTTTCTCGGACTAATTTCACGTAGCCTAATACCCTCCAGTTCCATCCACGTAATTGCAAATGGCAAGATTTCATTCTTTTTGATTGCCAAGTAATACTCCGTTGTATATATAGACCACATCTTCTTTATCCATTTATCCATCGATGGACATTTGGGCTCTTTCCATCCTTTGGCTGTTGTCGAGAGTGCTGCTCTATAAACATAGGGGTGCATGTGTCCCTTCGAAACAGCACACCTGTATCCCTTGGATAAATGCCTAATAGTGTAATTGCTGGGTCGTAGGGTAGTTCTCTTTTTTAGTTTTTTAAGGAACTTCCATACTGTTTTCTAGAGCGGCTGCACCAGCTTGCATTCCCAGAGATTGACCTCTTCTTAACAAAGAACACAAAGAAGCTTAAACTTTTTTGCACTAGGATAGGTATATATGGAAATGACTGGCAATGTTTGGGCAAAAAAATTTGGATTTTGTTAGTATACATGTGCATGTAAAATATATTTTTCACTATAATGCTACATGTTTATTTTTATTTATTTATTTCTTAAGTAGGCTCCATGCCCAGTATGGGGCTTGAACTCAAGGCCCTGAGATCAAGAGTCAGATGCTGTACTAACTGAGCCAGCCAGGCACCCCACTATGACTCTAAGTTTTAATTTTATTATTATTATTATTTTTAATGTTTTTATTTATTTTTGAGAGAGAGACAGACAGAGCACGAGCAGGGGAGGGACACAGAGAGAGGGAGACACAGAATCCGAAGCAGACTCTAGGCTCCGAGCCGTCAGCACAGAGCCCGATGTGGGGCTTGAACTCACAAACCGCAAGATCGTGACCTGAGCCGAAGTTGGACGCTCAACCGACTGAGCCACCCAGGCGCCCCAATTTTATTTTTATTATTAAAAAAGATGTTTTTTTAATGTTTATTTTGTTTTTGAGAGAGAGCATGAAGAGGGGACGGGCAGAGAGAGAGGAAGACACAGAATCTGAGACAGGCTCCAGGTTCTGAGTTGTCAGCACAGAGGTCCAACGCAGGGCTCGAACTCATGAACCATGAGATCATGACCTGAGTCGAAATCAGACACACAACTGACTGAGCCACCCAGGCGCCTCTAAGTTTTTACGTTTAAATTGTACTTGGCCTTAAAAGTAAGTGATCTAGTATTATTTGTTCTGTTTTGTGAAAACCATTGTTGGTCTTGTGATGAGGATTGCGTTAAATCTGTAGATAGCTTTGGGCGGTATGTAAATTTTAACAGCCTGGGGCTACACCAAAATAAAAACTTCTGTTTCGTGAAGGAAACACACGAAACAAAAAGACAACTCAGCGAGTGGGAGAAGATACTTGTAAATGATGTATCTGATAAGGCATTAATACCCAGACTATATAATGAATGTGTACAACCCAGCACCCAAAAACCCACCAATAATCTGATCAAAAAATGGGCAGAGACCTGAACGTTTTCCCAAAAAAGACATATAGAGAGGGCCAACAGACACGTGAAAAGATGCTCTACATCACTAATCGTCAGAGGAAGGCAAATGAAATGAGGTATCACCTTACACCTGTGAGAATGGCTAAAATCAAAAAGAAATAACAGACGTTGGTGAGGATGCGGGGGAAAAGGAACCGTCATGCGCTGTTGGTGAAAAGGCAAATTGGTGCAGCCGCTGTGGAAAACAGTACGGAGGTTTCTCAAAAAATTAAAAATAGGATTACCGTATGACCCAGTTATTCTACTACTGGGTATTTACCCCCAAGAAAACAAAAACTCTTAATTCAAAAAGATGTATGCACCCCTAAGAATGAAATCTTGCCGTTGAGAGACTCCGGATGGACCCTAGAGGGTATTAGGCTAAGTGAAATAAGTCAGAGAAAGACAAATACCATATGATTTCACTCATAGGTGGAATTTAAGAAACCAAACAGAGAGAAAAGGGATAATACCGAATCTTAAATACAGAGAACAAACTGGTGGTTCCCAGAGGGGAGGCGGGCGGGGGCAGGGGGGCGGTGCATCTGGGTGACTCAGTTGGTTGAGCATCTGACTCTTGATTTTGGCCCAAGTCGAGATCTCACGGTTCGTGAGATCAAGCCCCGCATCAGGCTCTGCTGGGGCAGCACAAAGTTTGCTTGGGATTCTGTCTCTCCCTCTCTCTCTCTGCGCCTCTCCCCACTCACGCTCTCTCTCTCTCTCTTTCTTTCTGAAAGTAAATAAACATTTAAACAATTTTTTTGCTAGGTAAAGGAGATTAAGAGTACACTTTCCATGATGTGCGCTGAGTCATGTATAGACTTATTGAACCATTATACTGCATATATTGATACAGATATGATGTGAATGATGGAGACATCCATACTTTGTCCACAATACCTATTTTTGGAGCATCTCCTCAGCGCCAAGACGTGGTTCTTGTCCTTGAGCAGCTTGTAATCTCGTCAGGGTGCAGAAGCATAGACAAGAAATCACACTACAGTGTGATAGGGACCAAGCTAGGGTAACTCCCTGGAAATATGGACACAGGACTGTAACTCCGTTTGAGGGAGAAGTGGCATCGTGTGGAATCCTGAACAATTAGTTAATGACACAGGCAGAGGGGGTGGCCAGGTTAGGAGGGTGATCCAGACAGAACCTTCCAGGGGCAGGGAGTAAATGGTATCTCCGCAGGTCCATGAGTATGAGACGACGTGGGACTGGAGAGTGAGCGGAGCATATCAAGAGGAGTCAAGAAAGGTAGACGGTAGCTGACGATTGTGTGGCACCTTGAGGGCACGCACGATGCCCTTGAGCTGAATGATGAAATCAGGTAGCCACGTGGCCAATTTTTAGCCTCCTTCCTGCAGGGTGGGGGTTGGAAAGAAGCCAGGTTGCTGTCGACCCGGCTGTGTTAACAGGCTGATTGGATTCATCATGTGGGAGTACAGAGCCCCTCTGGGTATTATTTTTATATGGGTGGAATTAGGCTAGAATGAACTTTTGGGGGGCCTCGAATGCCTAAAGTAGGGTCTGTCTTGAGTAGCGAGCCAGGCGATTGGGAGGATGAGGCCAATTCACCACTTTGGCTTGTGGGTTAAATAGCCTGTCAGCTTCTGGTCCTCTTGTAACCCCATTGGGCCTAAAACCAAAACCTACGGTTGCTTCTTTCCGGTCCTTTGTTTCTGCGCAGGAGGTACCGTCCGGACAGGGGTTGGCCAGCGTCTGTTCCCCAGCTTTCACTAAGCTACCGGATTTGCTAGGCCTGGAGGTGACTCACGCTAACCAAATTCCCAAGACTGACGAATAACTCAAAATGCAGATTTTAAATTTATCAGGAGAGGTGTATCCAGAGAGAGACCAGGGCTTCCTATATGCCCAGCTGCACGTTTTCTCCCTGTAGGCTAGTCTAGGTGGAGGGTGGGATTCCACACAAAGTTTCTTGGAGAGCATAAAGTCAAAATAGATTTGGATGCATTTACTGGCTTGCGACAGCAAGCTATGGAAACCCAGCCCTTCTAGAGTGGATAGCTCCACATTAAGGATAG
Organism: Herpailurus yagouaroundi; assembly: GCF_014898765.1. Taxonomy (NCBI): domain Eukaryota; kingdom Metazoa; phylum Chordata; class Mammalia; order Carnivora; family Felidae; genus Herpailurus; species Herpailurus yagouaroundi. Next base: position 51,852,052 of record NW_024412401.1, on the reverse strand, counting down.
AATAAAGCCTATTTGGTACATGCTGTGGAGACGATTCCTTTTTCTTTAATCTGTTCTTTCTTTAGAGAGACTGCGGGGTATTCAATTATGTTTCGACCTGTTGACTTCCAGTTTCTGTTCAGTCTTGCATTCGTGAGATTATATCCAGGTACCCAGATTGGATATTGGGTCTTCTTACGTGACAGCTTTTGCCACACTGGCAAGTCTGAGAATTTTATTTTATTTTATTTTATTTTATTTTATTTTATTTTATTTTATTGTTTTACTTTATTTTTATTTAATTTTACTTATTTTTAAGGCTACCTTTTTTTTTTTTTAAAGCCAATTTATTTATTTATTTTTTTCAACGTTTATGGGACAGAGAGACACAGAGCATGAACGGGGGAGGGGCAGAGAGAGAGGGAGGCACAGAATCCCAAGCGGGCTCTTTGACTGAGCCACCTAGGCTCCCGAGAATCTATCATTTAAAAATCCCTCCTGGGGAATCCTGACGTGGCTCGGGGAGCATTATTTTAACACTTGGATTCCTTCTCGTGCGTTCTCAGCTTTTGCTCGTTGTTATTATTATTATTTTTAAGGTTTACTTATTGAAGTAACCTCTACACCGATATGGGGGGGGGTTATGACCCCAAGATCAAGAGTTGTGTGCTTTTCCCCTTGAGCCAGCCAGGCACCCCTCAGTTTTGATTTTTTCTGTTATGTATTTATTTATTTTGAGAGAGAGAGAGTGTGTGCAGCATGCGCCCTCATGGGGGAGAGGCAGAAAGAGAGGGAGAGAGAGAATCCCAAGCAGGCTCCATGCTGTCAGCACAGAGCCCCCTGTGGGGCTCGATCCCACTGTCCCTGAGATCCTGACCTGAACCAAAATCAAGAGTCGGATGCTTAACCAACTGAGCCACATGCCTGGTTTTTATTCTTTATGAGAAATGTAAAATGTAGGGGCGCCTGGGTGGCTCAGTCGGTTGAGCGTCCGGCTTCGGCTCAGGTCATGATCTCGCGGTTCGTGAGTTCGAGCCCTGCATCGGGCTCTGTGCTGACAGCTTAGAGCCTGGAGCCTGCTTCAAATTCTGTGTCTCCCTCTCTCTGCTCCTCCCCTGCTCATGCTCTGTCTCTCTCTCTCCTTCAAAAAATAAATAAAAACATTAAAAAAAAAAAAAAGAAATGTAAAATGTAGACATAATTTGGAGCTGCTTTCTAACCCTGGCACCCACTTACAGAGTAACCATTCTAAGATACTCTCTCTCTCTCTCTCTCTCTCTCTTTCTTTCTCTCTCTTCTCTTCTCTCTCTCTCTCTCTCTCTATATATATATTTTAAGATTTTATTTTTAAGTAATTCCTACACCCAACGTGGGGCTCAAACTCACAACCCTGAGATCAAGAGTCACACGCTCTACTGACTGAGCCAGCCAGGCACCCCTCTGCGTAATATATCTGATCATCATAAATGCTATGGAGAAAAATGAAGTGTGAGACACTGGGAACTGAGGAATTAGGGTTGATGAGGAGGAGAACAAAAGTGTAGCGCTGGACATTTTTGCAAGATGCCTCTTAGATCTTGAAGCATTTAATGCCAAGTACATCGTTCAATATATGTATCTGGAGCTCCGGGAACAGGGCCATGTCTGTTTGGGTCAGATTACCCAGTATAGGCGTGGGTAATCAGGAAAGCTAGCATTAAAACGATAAAATTCCGAGCTCTTGTTATAGTGGTATTCCTCCAAGTGCTCTTTTTAAAAAATACGTGTTGTTATTTTTTTAGTAATCTCTATGCCCGACATGGGGCTTGAACTCACGACCCGGAGATCAAAAGCCACACGCTCCTCCAACTGAGCCAGCCAGGCACCCTCCCCACCTCCAGACACTCTTATTTAACTTTAGAACTCTGTCACTTAGCAAAACTGTCATAATACGTTGCCCTTTTGGACAGTGGCTGTGCTGTTTGGTGAACTGTTTACCTTACTGAGAACCGTTCCGTGGAGCTTGTCTTAGATCGGGGGTGGGGGGGGAGGGGGGGAGCGGAGACTATTAAGAGTCGATTGGTTTTGTAAGTTATTCTAAGAGCATGGCTAACAGATCTTGAAGTTTTGATATGCTCAGAAGTCAAACTAAGGTACCGATTGAAAAATGAGAAAAATGCAAAGAAATGGCCACCGACGGGCATTCTACTTTCGGTAATTGGCCAGAGCAGCGCATGTCACATATGGTTGGAATAGGGTTTTGCAGACAGTCTAGTAGGGTTGGCTCTATTTCTTTGGGAGCTGCCTGTGTGCTTGTTCTCACATTTGGAGATGAGTGGGGAATGTTCAGAATCATGCAGTCCACACCTTGTTGTCGGAGATCTCTTTTGTACCTGAGCCTGGTTAATTTTCCTCTTTCTATTTCTCCGAGATAGTTGAAAATTGGTAATACGTGGGTGGGGGGAGCCCTACTTCATATGGTGGCCAACCCTGTTTTGCAAAGATTGCCACAACAACCTCTGAAATTGTACGTGTTCTTACAGCGTGACTCCCACGCAGGGGCAGGAGAGGGCTGTGTCCCTTCCCCTTGAACCTTGGCAGATCTTGATGACTGCCTTGACCAACGGCGTAGGGCGAAAGTGACACCCTCTGATTTCCGTGGCAAGATCACAAATATAGCGCGTGCTTTTTTGGGGATGCCTACTCTTAGAACACAGCACTGCCTTATTGGGAAAGCCCAGACAGTCCATATTGAGAGACTGAATGAAGGTTCCTGCTGACAGTCCAACTGAGATCCCAGCTAACTTTCATAATCAGTTGCTAGCCATGTGAGTGAAAGCCTTCCAGATGATTCTAGTCACCAGCTGTTCAGTCCCCGCAGCCTTCAAGCCTTTTCAGTTGGGGCTCCAGCCATAGAGAAGCAGAGATAAATTGTCACGGTCAGATTGCTGACCCGTAATAAAATGGTTCTTTCCCACTAAGTTTCCGGGGTAATTTAAAACAAATTTTTTTTTTTTTTTTTACATTTATTTATTTTTGAGAAACAGAGTGAGACAAAGCGTGAGTGGGGGAGGGGCAGAGAGAGAAGGAGACACAGAATCCGAAGCAGGCTCCAGGCTCTGAGCTGCCAGCACAGAGCCCGACGCGGGACTCGAACTCACAGACCGTGAGATCATGACCTGAGCCGAAGTCGGACGCTTCACGGACTGAGCCACCCGGATGCCCCGGGGGTGATTTTTTAAACAGTAATAATTGGAACAATATCCTTGGATGTCATATTAGATAAGAGTAACGCTGCCCCTTCCTTGTTTATTCAACAAGAGGGTTGCCATGTACCCTCTTATTCTACCCTAAAGAGAAAATAAGATCATTTTCTTATTGAAGAAATCCCTTAGAATGTGACACTGAAAAACAGAGGAACATTAATAAAAACATTAAAAAATAAGCTGTTATACTGTTCTTCTCTGAAGGCGATGGAATAGGAAATTGACAAGGCATCTCGCGAAGACTTACAGGAAAAAAGAAACTCTCTACATACGCAGTGGGTTTTAAGCTTCTGGTCGCAGGATTGTGGTCGCTTTGAGCGCGGTGATTCAGGGTCGTTGTTTCTGAAATGCCAGTTCATCCTTGACTGTCATCCACCTGCAGAAGAGCACGTTTCATTGTCAGGCCCCCTTGTAAGAAATAGTTCTGTCATTTTTTTTTTTCTCCCCAGCATCCATCTCGTCTTTGAGGTGTAAGCCAGGAGGATCCGCTTCAGAGGTGTTGTTTGAGGAATATTAAGTAACGTGCACACTTTCCTAGTTTTACTTTTGAAATATGATCAGAGTTCTGGAGGCAGTGAATCTGCCAGAGTAAAGCAGAAGACACGGGTCTAGTTCTGTCTCGGCTAATTCACTCTGTGCCTTCGCTCTTTGAGTGAGGGGCTTGGGCTAGGTGGTCTCTTAGTTAGAAACTGCTCTATTTTTTTTTTTTAATTTTTTTTTTAACGTTTATTTATTTTTTTGGGACAGAGAGAGACAGAGCATGAATGGGGGAGGGGCAGAGAGAGAGGGAGACACAGAATCAGAAACAGGCTCCAGGCTCTGAGCCATCAGCCCAGAGCCCGACGCGGGGCTGGAACTCACGGACCGCGAGATCGTGACCTGGCTGAAGTCGGACGCTTAACCGACTGCGCCACCCAGGCGCCCAGAAACTGCTCTATTTTAAGGGTGCCTGGGTGGCTCAGTCAGTTGGGCGTCGGACTCTTGGTTTCGGCTCAGGTCACGATCCCAGGGTGGTAGGATCGAGCCCTGCGTCCAGCTTTGCGCTGAGCACAGAGCCTGCTTAAGATTCTCTCTCTCGGGGCGCCTGGGTGGCTCAGTTGGTTGAGCATCCGGCTTCGGCTCGGGTCATGATCTCACGGTTTGTGGGTTTGAGCCCCGCATCGGGCTCTGTGCTGACAGCTTAGAGGCTGGAGCCCGCTTCGAATTCTGTGTCTCCCTCTCCCTCTCTGCTCCTCCCCTGCTCATGCTCTCTCTCTCTCCTTCAAAAATAAATTAAAAAAACATTAAAAAAATTTTTTTAGATAAAAAAGATTCTCTCTCTCCCGCTCTGCCCCTCTCCCCCACTCATGCTCTCTCTCTCCCTCTCTCTCTCTCCCTCTCTCTCTCTCAAATTAAAAAATAAATAAATAAAAATTGCTCTATTTTATTTTTACAAGACTTGTACAACTTAGTCCGTGTGTCATTTGTTCAAGAATTCAGGTCTGGAGCCAGACTGCTTGGTTCAGAGCTCGAAACTAACTAGCTGAGTAATTCCTCTGGGTACGTCGCCTAACCTCAGTTCCTTCATCTGTAAAATGGGGATAATCACAGGGCCTACTTTACGAGTTCATTGGGAATATCACATCGGTTAATGAATAGTTAAGAGCCGTAAACGTCTGACACTATAAGCTATATTGGCTTTGGCTCTCACTAGTCACCTTACGCGCTGCTGGTTATGATGATGTTTCATTCATATGCTGAATCTTGTCCAGAAGAAACTGAACGGGCATTTCCTCACTAGGCGTATGGTAGAAGCGATCGGTGAGGTGGGTATAAACTACACTGTGTGACCTCAAGTCCCTTCAACTCACGTGTTGTCAAGTAATCGGGATTCCAGGATCAGTGGGCACGGAACAAGTTGTCCCGGGAGTACTGATGCGCAGTAAGAAGAGAACGCGTCAGTGTCAATTACCCTAGAGTAGCCACTTCCGAGGCTAGAAACCCTGCTGAGACATTGTATGTATAGTTCCCACACGTAGCTCAAAGAAATGCTAATAATGTTAATAGGAGGTTTGTAAAAGGTTCAACAATTCAAAAAGTGACACGTGAATAGAACCTTTGAGCACATTCCTTAAGTTGTCAGGCACTCTGGGCTTGGATTGAATATCTCGTATGTGACTCCGTAGGCAAAAACCACCAGGGGCTGTTTTGCTCATCCAGAACTTTTTGCCTGAATGGCTTGTTGTTTCATTTAGTTGTCACTTTGGTAGATGGGCAAGGAAATAAGAGAGGTTAAATAATACTATTCCAGAAAGACTTTAGGCTTCAGATCAGAAAGACTCAACCACCCGATGGAAACGAACGTAGGCTGATAGCTTTTTTGTCCTTCACTTAGGGATTTCTTTGGATGTGGGATGCTGGTAATTGTCTGAGAAAGTGGCATGAACAGTCAATTAGAGGAGAAGAAAACACTCAGGAGGACTCGGAAAGCAGTTGGCTGGGCTACAGACTGTTTCTGATCACTCCAAGCCCATCTAGAAATTACTCTTGATTATTTAAAAAAGATTGAAAACTTTAAAAGTCAATTGCAGGGCGCCTGGGTGGCTCAGTCGGTTGAGCATCCAACTTCGGCTCAGGTCATGATCTCGCGGTCCATGAGTTCGAGCCCCGCGTCGGGCTCTGTGCTGACAGCTCAGAGCCTGGAGCCTGTTTCAGATTCTGTGTCTCCCTCTCTCTGACCCTCCCCTGTTCATGCTCTGTCTCTCCCTGTCTCAAAAATAAATAAAAACGTTAAAAAAAAAAAAAAGTCAGTTGCAGACGTGTCAGGAGTGTTCATTTGGGTGTCACCGATATGTGGGGGTCTCTACAGAGGTCTGTTCGTTGGGAAAACAGGTAGTATTTATTTGAGGTACAGGCTCCACCCACGTCACCTGCTTGGGGTGTGCTGGCTGGCTGTTCAATGATTACCAAGGTGGGCCAAACTGAATGTGACGCTTTTTTGTTTTTTTTAAACATTTATTCATTTTTTGAGAGACAGAGCATGAGTGGCGGGGAGGGGCAGAGAGAGAGGGAGACACCGAATCCAAAACAGGCTCCGGGCTCTGAGCTGTCAGCACAGAGCCCGACACGGGGCTCGAATCCGCGAGCTCTGAAATCATGACCTGAGCCACAGTCGGATGCTCACCTGACTGAGTGACCCAGGCGCCCCTGAAGATGACTCTTACCTTGGTATTTCAGTGTGGCAGAGACCAGAGATCCAAGGAGACTGTTATATACGCTATTTCCTTGGCTGTCTTTGAGCTGTGGGCCAGTCCTAGGGACCAGGCAGTCTCCTATGGAGTAAAAATAAAGAGAGCAAAGGAGAAAAGACAGAGCCTCGGGGGGAATGTAGGATTTGCTGATGTGGATCGAAGCTTGTGTTCAGGGAAACTGGGTAAAATGCTAAATAAAAAAAATGGCCCGTCCTTCGGATCCTATGGACAGCTTAGGAACCTGGATTCCTAATGGGGACCGGGTGAGTCTCAGACCTGAGTGCAAAGCCAGCCGGGCCGGAACTGCCCAGAGTGATGGCTAAATTTAGAATCCCCTGGCACACTGTCGCTTCCAGCCGCTCGTACCCTCCTGTCCTCCAGACCAGCCAGCCTGCTTCTGCCTCAGCTCTGCACCGCTTTGCCCTAGCTTTGCCCTCCACCAGGAAACCCTCCTGCCCCGGGGAGCTCCCCGACCCCTCCCCTCCTTCCATGAACCCCACTTGTAGGCAGTTTCCTTTCAGTGACCTCTTTCCTATAGTTACACGCTTAAAGGAACTCCGTTTAAAGATGCATACCTGGGGAAAAGTGATCTCAAAAGCCGGGATTTATTTCTTATTTGTTTGTGTATTTCGGGAATAAACAACTTGGGCTCCTGGTATGTATTTCTCCCAGTCACCCCTTCCCTTCCCTGGAGGCAACCACTGGTTAACTAGGTTCGTGTGGATTCTTCTAGAGAGCTCTCGAGTGTTGGCAAATATAAAGCTCCCCCCCCCCCACCCCCATAAGAATGGCAGCATGGCGTTCACATTTTTGGTATCTTTCTTTTTATCACTTATACTTTCTTGGTGTTCTCTTTCCCTCAGCTGCCTCATTCTTCTTAATGTAACTGTTATTTATTTATTTATTTTGGGGCGCCTGGGTGGCTCAGTCGGTTAAGCGTCCGACTTCAGCGCAGGTCACGATCTCGCGGTCCGTGAGTTCAAGCCCCGCATCGGGCTCTGGGCTGATGGCTCGGAGCCTGGAGCCTGCTTCCGATTCTGTGTCTCCCTCTCTCTCTGTCCCTCCCCCGTTCATGCTCTGTCTCTCTCTGTCTCAAAAATAAATAAACGTTAAAAAAAGCAGCTTATTATTTATTTATTTATTTTTTAAGTAATCTCTACCCCCAACGTGGGGCTTGAACTCATGATTCCGAGATCAAGAGTCTCCTACTCTACTGATTGAGGCAGCCAACCAGGCGCCCCCAAAGTATCAATTCTTAATGCTTATATACCATTCTATCGTGTGGGTATATTGAAACTTGTGATGGTTGTTTAGATTGTTTGCAATATATTTCCATATTAAAAATAAGACAGGGGCACCTGGGTGGCTCAGTCAGTTGAGAGTCTGGTTCTTGATCTTGGCTCAGGTCTTGATCTCAGGGTCGTGAGTTCAAGCTCCAAAAGGAGAGTGCGGGGGTGCCTGGGTGGCTCAGTCCGTTGGGCATCAGACTTCAGCTCAGGTCATGATCTCACAGTTTGTGGGTTCGAGCCCCGCGTCGGGCTCTGTGCTGACAGCTCGGAGCCTGGAGCCTGCTTCTGATTCTGTGTCTCCCTCTCTCTGTCCCTCCCCTGTGCTCTCTCTCTCTCTCAAAATAAATCAACATTAAAAAGTTTTTAAAAATAGTACGGATTAAGAGTCTCCTTTGTTGTTTTGCATATGTTTGAAGGATAGATACCAGGAACCTAGATAGGTACCTCCGAACCACCCTCCGAAGAGGCCCAAAAACAGTCTGTGTGCTTTCCAGCGTGTCTGAGAGCCCTACAGTCCTACATCCTCCCCGACACTGTGTGGCCAAACATTTTGCTATCTGCTAATCAGTGGCTAAAAAGTGTGATGGCTTCCGTGTGGTTTTAATTCTCACGTATCTTTTCAAAGTTTTAAGAACCGTCTTCTTTTCTGTAAACTCTTGGAGTCCTCTATTTGTTTTCCATCAGCTGGTGATGAGTGGGATGTGAATGTGGTTTAATAAAGCAAGTCGGCTGCTCAAGGGCTAATGCGAAATGACCTCATCTTAGGTCCTGGCATGGTAATAACTCAGAAAAGAGAGGCTAGATTAAATCTAATCTCCAGGCGTGTTTTATCAAAAAGCAAACAGACTTAGGTAAGAGCTTGTCTCTCTCTCTCTCTCTCTTAAAAAAAATTTTTTTTTTAATGTTTATTTTTGAGAGAGATAGAGTGCAAGCAGGGGAGGGGCAGAGAGAGAGGGAGACACAGAATCCGAAGCAGGCTCCGGGTTCTGAGCTGTCAGCACAGAGCCCGATGCAGGGCTTGAACTCAGGAACTGCGAGATCGTGACCTGAGCTGAAGACAGATGCTGAGGGGCAGAGAGAGAAGGAGAGAGCGAATCCCAAGCAGGCTCCGCACTGTCAGCACAGAGCCCGATGTGGGACTTGATCTCATGAACGGTGAGATCATGACCTCAGCCGAAATCAAGAGTGGGACCCTTAACTGCGTGAGCCATCCGGGGCGCCCCAAGCCATACTCTTCACAGTAAAGGCAGGACATTCTTTCCATGTTATTTAATATCCATACACAACAGCCCTCCGTGGGCTGTCTATGGGCCCTACTTTGAAAAGTGGAGGGAGGGGTCACTTTTTAAAAAGTAATAGCAAAGATTAAAGTCATTTATATTTACCGTCACAGAAGAGAGGGATAAAAGGACATGGGCTCTCCAGGGAGGCAATACTTACGGCCAATGATCACAGGAAAAGACGCTCAACGTCATTAGTCACCGGGGAAATGCAAATCAGAACCACGACAAGATACTGCTGTCACACGGACTGGAATGACTATACCCAAGAAAGTGGGTAATTACAAGTGTGAGGGAGGATGTGGAGGAGACATTGGACCCCTCGTACTCTGCTGGTAGAAACGGAAGATGGCTTACGCACTGCCGAAAGCCATCTGGTGGTCCTCCGAAGAGTTACACATAGGGGCGCCTGGGGGGTTCCGTTGGTTAAGCTTATGACTTTGGCTCAGGTCACGATCTCGCGGTTCGTGGGTTCGAGCCCCGCATCGGGCTCTGTGCTGACCGCTCAGAGCCTGGAGCCCGCTTCCGATTCTGTGTCTCTCTCTCTCTCTCTCTCTCTCTCTCTCTCTCCCCCTCCCCCACTCATGCTCTGTCTCCGTCTTTCAAAAAGAAACATTGAAAAAAATTAAAAAAAAAAACCCAAAACTTAAACATAGAATTACCACGTGATCCAGCAATTCTGTGCCTGGGTATAAACTCAAAAGAATTGAAGATAGATGTTCTAATAAACATGGTCCAGGAGCGTTCATGGCAACACTGTTCACAGTAACAAAAAGGTGGCGACAACCCAGATGTCCACGGACGTATGAACGAACGAACAAAATGTGGTATACCCACACAATGACATATCATCCAGTCAGGAAGAGGAATCAGTTCCATCCGGTGCTTGGATGTACCTTCAAGACACGAAGCTCAGTGAGAGAAGCCAGACACACAAAAGGTCACGTGTTCCGTGATTCTGTTTATATAAAAAATCCAGAATAAGTGAATCCGCAGTGACGGAAAACAGGTTGGTGTTTGACGGGGCTGGGGGAGGGAGAAGCAGGGAGTGACTGCTCAGTGGGTAGAGGTTTTTACTTTAGGGCAACGGGAATACTTTGGATCTAGGTAGGAGTAGTTGCACAGCTCTGTGAATGTACAAAGTGGCACCGAATCGTCTCAAACAGTTCATTTTCCATTATGTGAATTTCGCCTCAATTTCAGGAAGAGAAAAAGATACAACACAGATCGGTCCTGGGCGTCTTAGTTATTCTTTATGATGGCAAAGAAGCGATTTGGGAGGCTCACTGGTTTTTGGAAATGTAAAAGCTGTTTGTAAATGCCGTGCGAAACCATTGACCTGTAACTCTTCAGTAGGGTTCTGTAAATGTTCTCCCAAGTAATTAAAGGATCCCTGTGTTGTGTTTGAAGTCTCCCTACCGACTGTCTAAATAACATTGTTGCAAAACAGGTTGTAAGAGTGTATTAGGTGCTATTTAAAATTACACCCACCCCATTAAACCGGGCTCGCAGAATTAATTGGGAATTGTGCTCTCTGCAAATTAATCTTCCGCCAATCGGTTGTGAAGCTGTCTACCCAAACCAGAACTTAGTGGCTTTCAGTCCATCAGGCTGATGGTAGTTTTCTGTGCGCTCGTGGAAGGTGTGAGCCCAGGTAGAAGAGAAGCTGACAGTTGAGTGATCAAGGTTGAGTGTTTTACACCTTCCTGTGATTACAGTGTGTGACCGAAAATGAGTATTTAGTTCTTTTTAAAAGCCACTCGGGTCAGATTGGCTATAAACATCATTCGGTTACCCGTGTTGCAACTCACTTCCACAAACACATTTTGTGCGAGGCCGTGAGCTGGCTGCCGTGGGGGCTAGATACGAAGACTTAATACCTGTCCTTAAGTTTAATAGGGGTGACATTTCCAGAAATTGCTGTGATAATTTTTCATGACCTAAAAACCCATCTGTTCTGAATGACCAGTTTTATGTCATTAGCCAGCAATTTGACATTGTTTCGGAGAAGTCTTAAGGTTTTTTTTTAAATTTTTTAAAATGTTTATTCATTTTTGAGAGAGAGACAGAGCAGAGACAGAGCATGAGCAGGGAAGGGGCAGAGAGTGAGGGAGACACAGAATGTGAAGCAGGCTCCAGGCTCTGAGCTGTCAGCACAGAGCCCCGCACGGGGCTCGAACTCACGGACCGCGAGATCGTGACCTGAGCCGAAGTCGGACGCTTAACTGACTGAGCCACCCAGGCGCCCCATTTTTTTTTTTTTTTTTAAAGCAGAGGTGGGAATCTATGTGTATTGGCTTAACAGTAATTTTAATTAGTCTTAGTAATGGAGAGTGCTAGAACTAAGGCTTGCTCTGTGCTGGCATGCACACATTCTATGTTCTCTGTTGCTCCCGCAGTGGGAAGGAAGGGCTAAAAGCTGCTGGCCACTTGAGGAAATGGCAGCTTTTCAGCGTTCTTGAGTACTCATCCCACCCGGATCTGTGCAGGCATTCAGAGCAGAGTGCAAAAAACTTCAGGTTTCAATAGGACCGCATCTCTGCTGAGTTGGCGTGGAGTATTCATTCACTGTTCCCGTCGGCAAATGTCGGCATCGCCGCTTCCGTTCTTAGGACTGTTTGGTTTTATGTTGAAGTGACCTAGGTTAAGTGTTACAGAAATTGTAGTTTTATTTATTTATTAAAAGAGAAGTTTTTTAATGTGTATTTATTTTTTTAAAATATTTTTAATATCTTTTTTTTTAATTGTTATTTATTTTTGAGACAGAGAGGGAGACACAGAATCCGAAGCAGGCTCCAGGCTCTGAGCTGTCAGCACAGAGCCCGACGCGGGGCTCGAACTCACGGACCATGAGATCGTGACCTGAGCCGAAGTCGGACGCTTAACCGACTGAGCCACCCAGGCGCCCCTGTGTATTTATTTTTGAGAGAGAGATAGAGAGACAGGGCATGAGCGGGGAAGGGGCAGAGAGAGGGGAAGACACAGGATCCGAAGCAGGCTCCAGGTTCCGAGCTGTCAGCACAGACCCCGAGCTGTCAGCACAGACCCCGACGTGGGGCTTGAACCCACCAACCGTGAGATCGTGACCTGAGCCGAAGTCGGACACTTAACCGACTGAGCCACCCAGGCGCCCCCAGAAATAGTTTTAAAGTTACTATTGCAGTGTCGGTCTCAAATAGACAACATTTAATAAGCCAAAAAGAAAAACAAAACAGAACGATGGCTATCACAAGAGAAGTTAGAGGCAGCCTGATTAAATGAGAAAGCCCATGTTCATGGACATTGCAGATGTGGAAATAAAGCCTCTGTCCTGGGGTCTCCCAGGTAGAGTCCCTGCTGTCGATGTCGTTTGTATCATGCTAGGCTTTGGAGAGCCAACGGAAATTTCCCTCTTAGCATTCCCGCTGAGGAATGTGATGAAAGCATAATTCTGTTGCCTGAAAGGCAAATCATCAGACCAACTCTAAAGGGGGCTTGTAGTGGTTACTTTTCGGTTCTGTAGCCTTTTTTTTTTTTTTTTTTTTAATTTAGTGGAGGCTTGTTAAAATCATCTAGTGTTTAGATAGATAGAATCAACATTGTGCATTTGACCACTTGAAACGCTTGAGGTTTCTCCCTGGCCAGCTATTGCTCTGAAAACCTAAGCAAACAACAAAACAAACAAACCAAACAATCGTTGGTTTCTTTCCAGTTAATTATTGCCAAATTTGAATTTACGTGGCAGATTGTGGCTCCACATGGAGCCGCCAGGATGATCTGCTTGGAGCTTTACTCATTGGTTTTTATAAACATAGGGCTAATTACAAGAATGATATTCTAAAATATTTTCCTGAATCTCTCCTTGGAGGTATCTTTCACCCCCCCCCAAAAAAAAAAAAAAAAAAGAAACCACTCTTAAACCCATAAAGACTCTTTATGGAACCAGTGCATTCTAATTGCCAGCTTAATCCAAAAAACAAACAAACAAAACCCCCCAAAAACAAACCCGATCTTGACTGGTTTACATTGGCTTTTTATCTGAGGGGAAAAATATGCTGGTTTGATTATCTTTTTTGATGTATTGTTTTACAACTTCTAGCCAGCGAAAGGTGATGTTTACTCGCTTGGCATAAAGTCCCCACTTCAGGTTTTCAGGGGTCAGAATTTTCAGAGTTTGTAGAAATTCTCTTAGTACAATGGAACTACGTTCTCGTCTTTTCCTCCAGCTGCATCGAGACGTAACTGACATGAACATTGTGTAAGTTTAAGGCGTACCACGTTGATACGCTTATATGATGCAAAATGATCGCCACAGCGGCGTTAGCTAACACCTCCAACGTGTCACACGATTACCATTTCCTTTTTGCGGTGGGAACATTTAAAATCTACTCTGTGGGTAACCCTCAAGTCTATAACACAGTATCATTACCTGTAATCGCCCGAGCTGTACGTTAGATCTTCCGCACGTATTTACCTTGTAACTAGAAGTTTGTACTCTTTTTTTTTTTTTAATTTTTTTTTTCAACGTTTATTTATTTTTGGGACAGAGAGAGACAGAGCATGAACGGGGGAGGGTCAGAGAGAGAGGGAGACACAGAATCGGAAACAGGCTCCAGGCTCTGAGCCATCAGCCCAGAGCGTGATGCGGGGCTCGAACTCCCGGACCGCGAGATCGTGACCTGGCTGAAGTTGGACGCTTAACCGACTGTGCCACCCAGGCGCCCCAAGAAGTTTGTACTCTTTGACCGGTATCTTCCCGTTTGCCCCAGTAGCATCACTCTCCTCTGTTTCTGTGAGTTCAGCTGTTTTAGATTCCACATATAAGTGAGATCGTACGATCTTTGTCTCTCTCTGACTTACTTCACTTTGGGTGATGCCTCGGGGCCCATTCATGCTATTGCAAATGTCAGGATTTCCTTCTTTCCCTGGCTAACTATCCCATTGTATACATATATTGCATGTATACATGGATACGGCTACTGTATCCATATAGACTTATTTTTAGTAAGAGGTAAGTAACTATATATAACGGTGGACTCTTTTGACTGCATTTAAAATAATCCAGATATTCTCTGCCTGCTGTGTGTTGGATCTAAAAATAAAAATTTGAGGTAATGAGAATTACAGCGAACCTATACGTTTAAGAAATTTCTCGGGGCTCCTGGGTGGGCTCAGTTGGTTAGATGTCTGACTCTCGATTTCGGCTCATGGTTGGTCACATGGAGCTCTATGTTGGGCTCTGCACGGACAACATGGACCCTGCTAGGGACTCTCTCTCACTTCCTCTCTCCGCCCTTCCCCCACCTCTCTAAATAAACGTTAAAAAAAATTTCGCACTAACACTGGCTGTTTAGGTAATATGAAAATAGTATTTTGGGGGCGCCCGGGTGGCTCAGTCGGTTGACGTCCAACTTCGGCTCAGGTCATGATCTCGCGGTCTGTGAGTTCGAGCCCTGCATCGGGCTCCGTGCTGACCGCTTGGAGCCTGGAGCCTGCTTCGAATTCTGTGTCTCCCTCTTCGCCCCTTCCCCATTCGCGCGCGCGCGCTCTCTCTCTCTCTCTCTCTCTCTGTCTTTCAAAAATGAATAGATGTTAAAAAAAATTAAAAAAAAAGAAAATAGTACTTCTGCCAATATACTTATTCTTTCCGTTATGTCCTGGGGGAATACCAGAGTGAACACAGAGACAGAGGGGGCTGCCTTCATAGAGCTCACTAAGCAGATAACTACCCAGACAAATGTGGGTTTATACTGGGATCAATGCCACGAGAGCAAGTACATAATGTTAAGACCCGTCATCAGGAGAAAGCGAAGTCCAGGGAATTTCAAGAGGCTTCCCCGGAGAAGTCAATAGTGTCTTGCTAATTTATGCTATCTTTACCAATCCAGCCTGGAAAAAGAAAAAATTACACAGGCATGCCTACAATTAAATCATTCATCATTCTCAAACAGAGGCCCCGTGTACTTTTTGTTCATTAGTGTTTCTCATAAATGCCTGATAGGGCAGTGGGAACCGTCCAAGAGAAAGTTCACTTGATTTGAGGAAATCCTGACTTTTCTGTGTAGTCAGTGGGCCTTAAAAATAGCTCTGTAATTGTTTTGTTATCAATGTCACTTAAAAAAAAAAAAAAAGAAATAAAGAGAACAACCCCAGATATTTAAAAAAAAAAAAAAAAAACCCAGAGACAAACAGCCCTTGGATGTTTATAGCAGCTTTATTTATTTATTTATTTATTTATTTAATGTTTTTATTTATTTTTGATAGACAGAGTGTGAGCAGGGGAGGGGCAGAGAGAGAGGGAGACGCAGAATCCGAAGCAGGCTCCAGGCTCCCAGCTGTCAGCACAGAGCCCGATGCGGGGCTTGAACTCACGAGCTGTGAGATCATGACCCGAGCGGAAGTAGGACGCTCAACCGACTGAGTCACCCGGGCGCCCCTATAGCGGCTTTATTTTCTAATTGCCCAAACTCAGAAGCAACCAGATGCCCTTAAATGCCATCTGTTATTCAGGCAATTAAAGAAATGAGCTATTAAGCCACAAAAAAGACACGGGGGAACTTTAAATGCATATTGCAAAGTGAGAGAGCCGTCTGAAAAGTTTACATGCTATCTGATTCCAACTCTATGACGTTCTGGAAAAAGCAAAACTGCGCAGACAGTAGAAAGATCAGTGGTTGCCAGGGGTTAAGAGGGAGGAAAGGATAAAGAGAGGAAGCCCAGAGGATTCTTAGGGCAATGCAACGCTTCCCTATGATATTGTCATGGTGGATGCCTGACATTTTCCACTGGCCAATTCATACAGCACAAAAATAACAATGTGTCGATATTGGCTTACCAATTGTAACAAATGTGTCATGTGAATGTCGCATGTTAATAATGGCAGAAACTGGGGGTTGGGGAAATAGGTGCCATGTATGGGAACTCTGTATTTTATGCCCAGTTTTTCTCTAACCCGGAAACTCCTGGAAAAAAAAAAAAAGCCTATTAAATAAAAAACAAATCAGGGCAGTACACCAAGATCATGAAGTAACATATCATTGACTGTGTCCTTGGAGCTGTTAGCTCTTACAAAGGAAAAAGATGATCTACAGGTTTTATTTTAAACTTGAAAGAATCTGCATTGGGGTTTTTTCCTGCCTTTTAAAGTTTTGTTTTGTTTAGGTTATTTTGAGAGAGAGAGCACGCATGAGTGAGTGGGGAAGGGGCAGAGAGAGAGGGAAAGAGAATTCCAAGCAGGCTCTGCGCTGTCAGCACAGAGTCCGATGTGGGGCTCGAACTCCTGAACCGTGAAATCATGACCTGAGCCAAAATCAAGAGCTGGACACTCGGGGTTGCCTAGGTGGCTCAGTTGGTTAAGCGTCCGACTTCAGCTCAGGTCATGATCTCCCGGTCCGGGAGTTCGAGCCCCGCGTCGGGCTCTTTGCTGACGCTGACAGCTCAGAGCCTGGAGCCTGCTTCGGATTCTGTGTCCCCCTCTTTCTCTGCCCCTCCCCTGCCCATGCTCTGTCTCTCTCTGTCCCAAAAATAAATAAAAACATTAAAAAAAAAAGAGAAAAGAGCTGGACGCTCAACCGACTGAGCCACCCAGGTGCCCCAAAAAGCAAGGATCATCTTGAGCAAACAGTCTAGAGTAACAGTTAAGCACACAGACTCACTGACTCCGGAACTGTGAGTTCAAATCTTACCTCTTCCAGTGAATAACTGGGCTCGGGCAGGTGAGGACACCGGAAGTGGTAGCCATTATTCTCTGAGCCAGCTGAGCCACCCAGGTGCCCGGTAGCCAGTATTTTCATTATCCGCGACCTGGATATCTACACTCAGGAGCCTGGGAACTCCGCATAGATGACGTCTGTTTCAAATGAATCTTCCCCAATCTTTGCAAAAGAGGGAGAAAAGACTAGCCGGATTGATGTTGCCAACACAACGAGATACACTGGAATTAAATCGTTAATTGGCCCTGCCCAAAGGTGGAGCCTGTTCTGTTGTTGGCCTGGTAGATTATCTTGAATGGCCATCACATCCAGACCAATAAAATCGTTTGCGTACGTGTAATGTTTTGGAGAAAGATGGGCACTTTCCCTCTGAATTAGGGGTTTCCGATAGTCCTGCCAAAAATCCCTGGGATACTGGGATTTCAGGGTCATGGTCCTGTCCCCACCATTAGCGTGGGAGTGGTCACTAGCTCAGACCATGACTGACTGATGTGCTGAAAGGGGAAATGGGGTCTAGTGTTAAAGACGGGTTTCCCTGCTCTTTTAGGACATGGATGTTAACGGTTTGACCTGTTACAATATTGCTATGGTGTTTAATTTGTCAGTAAGCTATTGCTTAGCTATTTACGTACTTGGTGCCAGTTTTTAGCACTTACAGGAGATCGACTCATGTTATATGTTCCAACAGCTCTACCAAGTTGGTGCCGTTATTATTATTATTATTTTTTTTCCCCTACCTCACGTTTGTTTTCGAGATCTCATGAGAGTCCACCTTGCTCAAGAAACCCAAACCCGGATCCCTAAGTGCAAGGGAGCCCGAGAAGCGTAGTGTTTAGCCTTCCAGTCTTTATGAAAAGTGGACACTGAAGGGGTGAAAATGAACACGGAGAGTCACTGTTCTCAAAGTATGTCAGTGACTTCCGGCTGATTCCCAAATTCCTTTTAACGGTCGGCGTGGCCCTAGGTGGTCTGGCCAAGGTGATCTTCCTGACTTCTATCAATATTCTTCTTTTTCCCCCAAAACTTTTTTTTTTAATAGTGGTAAAATACAAAATTTGGCATTTTGACAATTTTGTATAGTTCAGTGGCATTGAACGTGGTATTATTTACTGTTTTCACTTCTGGGTTAGGAAACTAACACAGAAGCGAACAAAGTGACTTCTCGTGGCTGGTGGGGTGAGAGTGTTGGCTGGAGCCAGGCAGTCTGACCCTTGGGCCTCATGCTCTGCTCCCCCCACCCCGCGGAAAAGTGCCTAGTGTGACCCGCGCTGCTGTACGTGTTCGGTTTACTCGTTTTGGTTTTAAGTTTACTTATTTATTTTGAGATGGGGGGAAGGGTGGGGAGAGAGAATCCCGAGCAGGCACTGCATTGTCAGCGCGGGGCCTGACGCGGGACTCGATCTCGCCAACCGTGAGATCATAACCAGAGCGGAAATCAAGAGTCGGACGCCCAACGGGCTGAGCCACCCAGGCGCCCCGTCGTTTTGGGTTGTTTGCAAAGCATAGAATGCCGCGTGTGGTGCTTACATGAGTGTTTGCCCAAAATAAATTTGTAATGCAGAAATAGCTCAAAACATTGAAATAAGATGAAACTGAAATCATTTCTTTTTTAAGCTGAAATAATTTACAACCACTCCCAAATACAGCCAAATAGAGGGGTTTTTTTTTTTTTTGAAATATCTATTCATGGTGACTTTTACATCTTGAATAGCTTCTGGCTGTCAGGAGACCTCACTACTGTGTGTAATTAATGAGAGCAAAACACTTGCACTAGGATTATAGGTAACTAAACATTTAATTATCTCACATTTTTTGGCAACAGCTTAGGGAAGGTAGCCTGTACCAGAATTATTATTATTATTTTTTTAACATTTTTGCACCCGATCTTGGGAACTTGAGAGTTCCTAATGGAATGATTAGAAGAAAAAAAAATTTATTATCTTATATATGTAAAGTTTCGTGTGAGTGTGTGCTTTTCGTAAATGACCTCTTCACTAGCTCCGTAAGAGCGAGATAGATAATCTTCTGTTGCTCGCGCTTGTCCTCCCCAGCGCTTTGTGTACTTAAAGCGTACATAAATTTAAAATTAATCAAACTAGGAACAACATTTATACCAAATATGACAGAATTAGTATGACAGTCTTGATTATATGAAGGGCTTATGCAAAATCTAAGGTAAATACAAAGTTTCTTTAAAAAACGGTTTTTTTAATGTTTATTTCTGAGAGAGAGAGAGAGGTAGAGAGAGAGCATAAGCAGGGGCGGGACTGAGAGACAGGGAGACACAGAATCAGAAGCAGGTTCCAGGCTCCGAGCCGTCAACACAGGGCCTGATGCGGGGCTTGAACCCATGAACCGTGGGATCATGACCTGAGCCGAAGCCGGACGCTCAACCGACTGAGCCACCCAGGCGCCCCAAAATACAAAGTTTCTAATAAATAAATGCATAAGGTTTAAGAGGAGAAAGGTTACAAGGGTGCCTGGCTGGCTCGGTCAGTAAAGCATGTGACTCTTGATCTTGGGGTTGCGAGTTCGAGCCCCCCGCCGCGGGGGGGGGGGTGGGGGGGGCGGGGGGTAGAGATTATTTTAAAAAATATCTAAATAAGAGATTTTCAAAAAGAGAGAGAGAAGGGTTACAAGAGGAAATTCCAAAGGCTAATGACCATTCCTGCAAAGGTTCATTTCCCAAATATGAAAGGAACTGCATAAATAAAGCAAGTTGCTTATCAAACAAACAACGCTCTCTTCCTCTCCTTTTTTGTTGGTTGGTTTTCGGTTTACAAATGGTAATATTGGGTTCTGGCAGGCAAGGTATTTTCCAGCCCGGATGCCTCCCCAGCACAGCTGGCCTCTGTTCTGATTGGATGGGGAGTCTGTTAATAAGTGTTAAATATTTTGACTGTCGCCTCTGGTCGCAGGTACGAGTGGGCTTTAAAAGCGTTCCTAGGGGCGCCTGGGTGGCGCAGTCGGTTAAGCGTCCGACTTCAGCCAGGTCACGATCTCGCGGTCCGGGAGTTCGAGCCCCGCGTCGGGCTCTGGGCTGATGGCTCAGAGCCTGGAGCCTGTTTCCGATTCTGTGTCTCCCTCTCTCTCTCTGCCCCTCGCCCGTTCATGCTCTGTCTCTCTCTGTCCCAAAAATAAATAAACGTTGAAAAAAAAAATTTTTTTAAAGCGTTCCTATCTGAAGACCTAGTAGTTCTTCTCATGGGAACAGAAACTGATCTTTCTGAAATTTCTTTATAGCTTTGTACAGCAAAGATCTGGTAGGTAAGCTCCGTGAGAATAAATTCCTGTCTTTTGTTTCGTGCTGTGTCCTTAGTGCCTAGACTAGGGTTTGACACATACTAGGTGCTCAGTAAAATATTGTTGGATGAATGACTGGGTAAGTGTGATTGTTGCTTACCGTCGTATTCTGTGTTCTCTTAACCTTCGTAAACATTTTACCTGAGGGAAAGTATCTGCTATATTTCTGTGGTGATTTGTGACACATATTTTTGGCTTCCGACAGTAATAGTCCTGGAATTTTTTGAAAAAGTTTTTGCCCCAAGTGTGAAGTCTTTAACAATCAATAATCAATCGATACTTGGGTATTAAGCGAGGCCCATTTTCTGAGGAACGTTTTGTACTTTATATGGGAGCAAAATAGGAAGTCCATCCATTAAGGAAAAAGTAATAGTTCGGGGCGCCTGGGTGGCGCAGTCGGTTAAGCATCCGACTTCAGCCAGGTCACGATCTCGCGGTCCGTGAGTTCGAGCCCCGCGTCAGGCTCTGGGCTGATGGCTCAGAGCCTGGAGCCTGTTTCCGATTCTGTGTCTCCCTCTGTCTCTGCCCCTCCCCCATTCATGCTCTGTCTCTCTCTGTCCCAAAAATAAATAAACGTTGAAAAAAAATTAAAAAAAAAAAAAAGTAATAGTTCAATACTTTATGTAATAGATTTTCCTATTGAGTTCATCTTTGCTTTCACAAATGTTTTCTCTTCATTTTTGACCTCCAGTTGGCAGAGGCTCCCGTGGTCTTAAGTTTCTCTTACACCGAAGGTTTTCATACCAACCCAATTACAAACTAACAACTGAATGTTAATTACGGCATATTACCAAAGAACGTATGGAAACGTGTAAGTATAGAATGACATATACAAAAATAGCAGTAGGGGTGCCTGGGTGGCTCAGTGGGTTAAGCCTCTGACTTCGGCTCAGGTCGTGATCTCGCGGTCCGTGGGTTCGAGCCCCGCGTCGGGCTCTGTGCTGACGGCTCGGAGCCTGGAGCCTGTTTTGGATTCTGTGTCTCCCTCTCTCTCTGCCCCTCCCCTGCTCATGCTGTATCTCTGTCTGTCTCTCAAAAATAAATAAACATTAAAATTAAAAAAAAAATAGCAGTAAAACGAACACCCCTTACATTCCCCCAGGTAAAGATACAGAACATTACTCTGCCCCAGAAGCTCCCTATGGCCTTACTCTGATTACATCCTTCTCCCTAATTAAATAATACCCAGAGTTTTGTATTAAACTAGATTCCCTTGTTTTTCTTTATAGGTTTTTTTTTTTTTTTTTTTTTTTTTTTTTTTTTTTGTCGTCACTTTGATCGCATTAGTAAACTCTGTTGTTTGGTTTTGCCTGTTTGGAGACTTTATAGAAATGGAATGAGATAGGCAATTGAGTTGTTTCCAGTGTTTTGCTATGATTACGCTGCGGTCTACATTCTTACTTATGTGTCTTTGGGCATATCAGCAAGAGTTTACTGTCTCGTTCCTTGACCTTAATATGTATAGAGAGAGGAGGAGTACCTAGGTTAGGCAGAGGCACAAGTTCACCTTTACCCGGCAGAGCTAATTTGTTTTCCAAGGTCTCCAGTGGAGTATGACGCTTCTCATTGCAATGCGTTGTGAACACTGGGTAAGTTTTCTGACTAAATTTTTGCCACTGGTGGGTGTGAAATGGTATCTCATCGTCGTTTTTTGTCGTTGTTGTTTTGCTTTGTTTTCAGAGAGGGTGCGAGTGGAGGAGAGGGGGCGGAGAGGGAGAGAGGGAGAGAATCCTAAGCAGGCTCTACTAGGCTCCACATGGAGCCCGATGCGGGGCTCAATCCCCTGCCCTTGGGATCGTGACCTGAGCCGAAATCAGGAGTCAGATGCTCCACCCACTGAGCCACCCACGCGCCCTTCTTTGTAGTTTAATGTGCCTTCCGGTTACTAATAAGGCTGACTATCACTTCCTGTTTAAAATTCTTATCTTTGTCTTTTTTCCTATTGAGTTAGTTCATGTTTGAAAGGAACGAGTTTGAAGGCATTCTTTCTATGTTGTAGATACTAATCCTCTGTTGGTCATGTGTGTTGTAAAATCTCCTGGTTCACCATTTATCGTTTCACTTCTCTTTTCGTGACCAAAACTTTTTAGTTTTTATACAGTCAAGTTTATGTTTTTTTTCCTCTATGGTCTTCCCTTTTGCATTTTTACATCCTTAGTCTATCTTGAACTAGTTTTTGTATATTGTCAGAAATAGAGGTTTAAAAAGTGGGGTTCCAGGGGCGCCTGGGTGGCGCAGTCGGTTAAGTGTCCGACTTCAGCCAGGTCACGATCTCGCGGTCCGTGAGTTCGAGCCCCGCGTCGGGCTCTGGGCTGATGGCTCAGAGCCTGGAGCCTGTTTCCGATTCTGTGTCTCTCTCTCTGCCCCTCGCCCGTTCATGCTCTGTCTCTCTCTGTCCCAAAAATGAATAAACGTTGAAAAAAAAAAATTAAAAAAAAAAAAAAGTGGGGTTCCAGTTGTAAAAAGAAAGAAAGAAAGATTTGATTTCGTTTTTTTCCAGTAGATATTCAATCATCCCAGCACCATTTTTTTTTTTTAAGATTTTATTTTTAAGTAATCTCTACACCCAACGTGGGGCTCAAGCTCACAACCCTGAGATCAAAAGTCGCACGACCCACCAACTGAGCCAGCCAGGCGCCCCTCTTCTAGCATTTTTTATTGAACGGTCTGTTCTTTTCCCCTTGGACGATGATGATGGTGGTCATGGTGAACACTTACCAAGGGCTTGCTCACCATGGGCCAAGCAGTGTTCCCAGCAGAAGGTAACATTTCATCCTTACGGAACCCCTGGAAATAGATCCTGCTTTTATCCCCATTTTATAGATAAGAAACAGGAACACAGAGGACGCCTGGGTGGCTCGGTCGGTTGGGCGTCTGACTTCGGCTCAGGTCACGATCTCGCGGTCTGTGGGTTCAAGCCCCGCGTCGGGCTCTGGGCTGACGGCTCGGAGCCTGGAGCCCGCTTTGGGTTCTGTGTCTCCCTTTCTCTCGGCTCCTCCCCTGCTCACGGTCTGTCTCTCCTTCAAAAATAAATAAACATTCAAAAAATTTAAAAAAAGAAAGAAAGACGAAGGTTAAGTAGCTCGCTGCATGTGACGTAGGTGGCCTGTCACAGGGCCAGAGTTCAAACCAAGCCGTTCTAGCTCCCAGACCCCCAGGTCCTCAGCCATTAGGTTCTTTGTGTTTTCTGTATGACTTCCTCTTTCCCGTACAAACTTGTTTTTTCATGGGCCTCCGCTGTTCTTTGCGTTTCCTTATTCTTCTGTCCCTGTTCCATACCCCATAGCTTCTTCATTAACTTTATAATGAGTCAGTACTGTCTGGTTATTCCCCCCACCATGTTCTTCAAGCCCGTTTTGGCTGTTGTTTGACCTCTGGAACTCCATTTCAATCTCCGAGTTATGTTCTCCAGAAACTTGCCGGGACTTTATAAAGTTGAATTGACTGAATGTATAATTAATGACTTTTGGATTTATTTTTTATTTTTAAAAAAGTTTTTAACGTTTATCTATGGTTGAGAGACAGAGAGAGACAGAGCATGAGCAGGGGAGGGGCAGAGAGAGAGAGGGAGACACGGAATCCGAAGCAGGCTCCAGGCTCTGAGCCATCAGCACAGAGCCCGACGCGGGGCTTGAACTCATGAACCGCAGGATCATGGACCTGAGCCGAAGTCGGACACTCAACCAACTGAGCCACCCAGGCGCCCCACTTACTTGTGGATTTATAATTAATTAAGTTGGAATCTGTAGATAATTTGGAGAATTGCTCTACTTAACAGTAGATAACCTTCCCATTTTGAACATGGCTTATATCTCTCAATTTTTTTCCAGTTTTCTTTAATGTCTTTTAATAAGTATTTATCATGTTCTCCACAGTGGTCTTGCAGATCTTTTATTAAGTTTATTTCTATCTGCTTGTAGTGTTTTCATGCTCTTCTAAATGATACCGTTTCCAAACTTTAGTTTTTTGTTTGTTGCTAGTATATAGAAAAGCAGTTGGGTTCTGTACATTGATTTTATATCCAATTATCATGTTAACTCTTAATTCTAATCATTTGTTGGTGGATTCTTTTATCTATGGTATGTAGTTAATCATATAATCTGCGGCTAATGGCAATTTTATTTCTTCCTTTCCAGTCCTCACACCTTTTATTTTTCCTATTTTGTCTTATTAAACAACTAATATCCCAAAATTAGATCCACAACTCATTATCCAAAACCTTCGAAGCCAAATGTGTTTGGGATTCCAAATTTTTTTAGAATTTAGAAAGGAACTACAGCAAACATATCATATATCATGTAACATTATAGTTCCGCCGTGATAGATACGAATAATCACACTTGGTGTGATAAATAGAGATTATAAGTAGGCTTGAGTGAGGATTGTCATCAGATGAGTTATGAGTTATTCCGGATTTGCCAATTAAAGACTGTGGACCTGCTTTAAGGTGGTCATCGTAGCTCCTTTCCTAGCATTTATCTTGATAAATTATTTTAAAATCCACTCTTTGTGGGTGCCTGGGTGGCTCAGTCGGTGAAGCGTCCGACTTCGGCTCAGGTCGCGATCTCGCGGTCCGCGAGTTCGAGCCCTGCGTCGGGCTTCTGTGCCGACAGCTCAGAGCCCGGAGCCTGCTTCGGATTCTGTGTCTCCCTCTCTCTCTGCCCCTCCCCTGCTTGCACTCTGTCTCTCTCTCTCAAAAATAAATAAACATTAAAAATAAATAAATACGCTAAAAAAAGAAAGGAACAAAGACCCAGAGAAAAGGGGCTCAGACGATAAGGACACATAGCATCTCACACTGCAGGGCCCAGAGGCAGGGGGCGCTGTCGGGGCTGAAGTCCAGTGACTCCGTCTGCCATCCCAGCATCCCAGCGACGCTCCCTCCTCACGGTTGCAGGATGGTTGGCGCAACCTGAAGTGTCACAGGCAGCAAGGACCATGACAGGTCAAGAAGAGGAGGAATTTTTAGGGTGACCTTTCTCAGTAGCCAGCCGCAGATAGCCCACACATCTAGCGAGCCAGGGTGATGGCTCGTGCCTGTGTCCTAGCTGCAAGGGAGCCGGAAAAGATACACTCGAGGCGCTCTCCCAGAGGGAAGACGGGGTGCGTAGGGGGTAGCTGCTGGACCGTCAGCCCCGAGGGTATGTCCCAGGGGACACGTTACAGAACCTAGGTTTATGTGTTTATTTTGAGAGGGAGAGAGAGAGAGAATGTGTGTGCGAGTGGGGAAGGGCAGAGGGAGAGAGAGGATCCCAAGGAGGCACTGCGCTGTCGCCAAAGAGACTGACACGGGGCTTGATCCCCACGAACCGTGAGATCACGACCTGAGCCGAGGTCAAGAGTCTGACGCTTTGGGGCGCCTGGGTGGCGCAGTCGGCTAAGCGTCCGACTTCATCCAGGTCACGATCTCACGGTCTGTGAGTTCGAGCCCCGCGTCGGGCTCTGGGCTGATGGCTCAGAGCCTGGAGCCTGTTTCCGATTCTGTGTCTCCCTCTCTCTCTGCCCCTCCCCCGTTCATGCTCTGTCTCTCTCTGTCCCAAAAATAAATAAAAACGTTGAAAAAAAAATTAAAAAAAAAAAAAAGAGTCTGGCGCTTTATCAGCTGAACCCCCCGGTCGCCCCGGGGATCCCTTTGTCTCGAAAAGAGAACCACACCTATGTGTTTGCCTAACCTTCTTCACTTAGAATTGGAAGTGAGTTAAATTGCTAAGCGTTTGGAAAACGGTTTGCCTTGAGGTTAACTAAGTTTCAGGTGACGGGGCTTAAAAAATGCCATTCCTATGATATTTTTGTAATTATTTTGCACCCCTTCCCCACACCCACGGAAATATTTATAGAATTTAGAAATGAGTCAGGACTGAAAAAATTTGTTTTTTTTCTTCTCATTAAAAATTTAGCTTATATGCTTTGTTCTTGTTTAGTCTTTGGATTGCCTTCAATGTTCTGGGCATTCTTCCCTCTCCCTCTTTTTTTCCTCCCCTTGATTGGTCTTGAACTTGTTTTGGCCGGGGAAGGGTGGGGGGAAGAGAGAATCACCTGTGGAGGACAGTGTGGGATGTTTGAGTGATACACTTAGCTCTCCAGGGTTTAAAGAAATGTGGGGCAGCTGGGAGGGGGTGGAGGGCAGGTAACTGAACTCCTGTGCCTGCTGATTGAACGGGCTCAGGAAACTTCACATTTGTTAGGTTTCCTTGCCTGAGCTGATGTATAGAAACCGGGAAATGAACAAGTCGATTCCATTTCCGGGCTGAAGCCAGGCACTGATGATACTGAACATTTGTGTTAAAGATGTTCATCTCACAGTCACCACTTGACAAAGCCCCTCTTTTATTCATTTATTTTTTAATGTTTACTTATTTTTGAGAGAGAAAGACACACACACAGTGTGAGTGCGGGAGGGGCAGAGAGAGAGAGAGAGAGAGACTGGGAGACAGGGAATCCAAAGCGGGCTCCAGGCTCCGAGCTGTCAGCACAGAGCCCGACGCAGGGCTGGAACTCACGGACCGTGAGATCATGACCTGAGCTGAAGTCAGACGCTTAACCGACTGAACCACCCAGGCGCCCCGAGAGAGAATCTTAATTGGGTCAGAGAGAGAGAGAGAGAGAGAGAGAGAGAGAACCTTAAGCAGGCTCCACACTCCACATGGAGCCCGATGAGGGGCGCAATCCCACTACTGCGAGATCCGACCTGAGCTGAAGTCAAGAGTTGGGTGTTCAACCACCTGAGCCACCCAGGTGACCCTGTATGATCACTTTAAAAATTACTGTTGTTGTTGTTATTTTCATGAAAAAAAAAGCACTCTTCAAAATGTTTTGTTTTGTTTTTCCTTGAAAATAGTATCCTTTGCTATCTCTTTCACTCAGCATATTTGGGGCAGGTACCGTGTCTGAGGTTTTATTTCTTTGTTGGCTTTGACTGTGTCCGGAGGAACAGAGGGGGAACTGAAAGTGACTAGGGTGTGCTGAGAACATTGAAATAATAATAAGCCAGAAGCCTATCGTTGCTGCTTCGTAAAGGAACACATTCCGTAGCAATTCCCTCCCCTGTCCCGTGTGCCCCCCCCCCCCCCCCCCCAGCCAACATCGCACCTGCTCAGACTCCAGGAGAGTCAGAATTCTGGTGCTTCTGGTACAAGTTATCTTTCTCACCCTCTCTTTTCAACTCAGGATGCAGTGTAGAATTTGGCACAGGGCATCCCTGCATTCGTCAGCCTCAAGTCGGCTGCTCTCGATGCCCGGCACCAGCCTCCGTGTTGCCCTTTTACACAATATAATTATTGTTATAAAAGCATGAAAAATGCAGCTTTTTCTATTGGTGTGCTTTTCCACATTTTTTTTTTTTTTGAGAGAGAGAGAGAGAGAGAGAGAGGGAAGGGAAGAGGGAGGCGGAGAGAATCCCAAGTTGGTTCCACCCCCAGCACAGAGCCCGACGTGGGGCTCAATCCCACAAGCCTGGGATCTCGACTTGAGCTGAAATCAAGAGTCGGGCGCTCAACCAGCTGAGCCACCCAGCCGCCCCTTTGCCACATTTTTTTATGTCGCTGACTTCATCTACAGGCTGTTGTTGCCTCCTAAGCTTCGGTTAAAGTTTTGTTGTTGTTTTTTTTTTAACGCCTACATATATTTTCGTCTTGTGTTTGTTTACACTCTTCCCTCTTGGGCTCAGAACGCAGTTGCTGAAAAAGAACCACAAACGTAATAACTTCTTATTTTTCATTTTCACAACAGAAGCAGCCTTATGTCGACGGTGCCTAGTTACAATGCATGTCTCAAACAGTACCTGACTTTTTCTCTTTTTCTTTTTTTAATTCTATTTATTTATTTTTGAGAGAGAGAGAAAGAGAGCCTGAGCAGGGGAGGGGCAGAGAGAGAGGGAGACACAGAATCCGAAGCAGGATCCAGGTTCCGAGCTATCAGCACAGAGCCTGACGCAGGGCTCGAACTCACGGACCGCGAGATCATGACCTGAGCCGAAGTAGGACGCTCAACCGACTGAGCCCCCCAGGCGCCCCAATCAGTCCCTGATTTTATGGCAATTTGTAGACTTGGGTTTTAAAGAGATACGGAGTTCAGTAAAACCTTTCATTTTGGGTGTCTTCCCTTTCTAATCAAAATCTTTTGTATTAACTTGACTGTCCAACTATGACACTGTGATGTTGGGGCTCCTGTCTGGTTGGTCAATTATGTCACAGACCCTTGCTTTTCAGCCCAGGGGAGCACCCCTCCTAATTCACAGAACCTCCTTCAGAAACAGCAGGTGAATGTGTGATTTTACAGAATCGGTGTCTGCTTATATTATATCAAACCAGAAGGTGTCTGTGCTCCTTGAAATAAACCCCCTAATGCTGCCTTTTACATTTTCCCTGTTTTTGTTCTGTGTGAACGAAGAATTTCCTTTGGGTAATTTTTTTTTATTTTTTTTAATTAAAAAAAATTTTTTTTAACGTTTATTTATTTTTGAGACAGAGAGAGACAGAGCATGAACGGGGGAGGGTCAGAGAGAGAGGGAGACACAGAATCTGAAACAGGCTCTGGGCTCTGAGCCGTCAGCACAGAGCCCGACGCGGGGCTCGAACTCATGGACAGTGAGATCGTGACCTGAGCCGAAGTCAGATGCTTAACCAACTGAGCCACCCGGGCGCCCTGGGTAATTTTTTTTTAATTAAATGTTTTTATTTATTTTTGAGAGAGATTGGGAGCACGAGCAGGGGAGGTGCAGAGAGAGAGGGAGACACAGAATTGAAAGCAGGCTCCAGGCTCCATGCTGTCAGCACAGAGCCCGATGCGGGGCGCGAACTCACAGACCATGAGATCATGACCTGAGCTGAAGCCAGATAGATGCTTAACCCACTGAGCCACCCAGGCGATTGAGGTCTTTGTTTCAAATTTGAGATCCAGAATATCGGGTGGTATTCGTGATGACATATTTTTGTTTGTAAAGTTTTAGAACAACTTTTTTGTTCCTATATATATATACAGCTACTTTAATATTCAGAACCAAATTGATTTTTAAAAACATTTTAGATGGAGATTTTGTTACATTTACTCTGGGTAGATCTGTATGTGCTGACAGTTTTCTCTCCAAGATAAGAGGAAGCTAATACCAGTAATATCATCCCAAGAGGTTCTGTTCAGATAGATCATTTAAGGTCTGCTTCTCAAAGTGCCTTAGTCTTTAGGAAAGTGTATTTATCCTAAATTAAAGTATCCTGGGGCGCCTGGGTGGCTCAGTCAGTTGAGCATCCGACTTCAGCTCGGGCCGTGATCTCGCGTTTCATGAGTTTGAGCCCCACATGAGGCTCGCTGCTGACAGCACAGAGCCTGCTTTGGACCGTCTTTCCCCCTCTTTTGCCACTTCCCCACTTGTCCTCTCTCAAAAAATTAATGTAAAAAAATTCAAAGAAATTAGAGTCTCCTAAAATACCGGTCCAGACAGCACAGACTCACTGCAGAGGGAGAGAATTGTGGAGATGGGGCCTCCCACATACCCTTCCTCTAAATCGGAGCCATCTACATGGAGGTGACTTGAGCAACATAGTTTCTTACCAGATTGGCCGATTTCAGGGATTTCGAATCTGTGTCGATTTCGTCTACTTTTCAGCGACGGGAAGTACTGTACTTTGGAGAAGAACTTCCCTGTGGCTGACTTGGGTCTCCTCATCTTAAAGTAACTAGCTTTTCTGCAAGTAGTTCCTGTGTCCGTTCTTTTGCGTGCTTTGAAAAAACAAAATCAGATTTCAGAAGGCTTCTTGCGTAGCCGAGAGTAGTCATTTATGTACTGACCCAGAGAGACCCGTCTTGGCCCCAACTGATGAGTTGATATTGTAGGTGAGGCAAGGCAGAATTGGTCTGTGTTGAACTTCATGATTCTTTAGGAACTCTGCTGAAGATAGGATGACCCAAAAAGATGCTGTCGTTCATACTTCTGATTCATTCTTTACTGTGCATAAAACCAGATGTGAAAATAATTGGAAAATACAGAAAGTGCATCTGATTAATACCCTGGTGCACTCTCCTCGTTTGTCTCTGCAGCTTAGCCTCTTGTGTGGCCAACAGCTCTTGGCACAAAAAAAGTTTGTTTGGTTCGAATTCAAGGAGCAGTGAGAGGTCAAGAGGGGGTTCATCACGTGGTACCTACCCAGCTCCTTGGAAACATCCATTTGTTCCTCTCTGGGCAATTCTGGAGTGAATTCTTGAGGGTGTCTAAAGTATGCAGTCGTCAACTAAACATAAGTTTCCATTAGGTTCTGTATTATCTGACTTCCTTCATCTTTGGAGATATGAAGCTTTCCAATAGAAATTTTATTTTATTTTATTTTATTTATTTATTTTTTTTAAAATTTTCAACGTTTTTTTATTTATTTTTGGGACAGAGAGAGACAGAGCATGAACGGGGGAGGGGCAGAGAAAGAGGGAGACACAGAATCGGAAACAGGCTCCAGGCTCCGAGCCATCAGCCCAGAGCCTGACGCGGGGCCCGAACTCACGGACCGCGAGATCGTGACCTGGCTGAAGTCGGACGCTTAACCGACTGCGCCACCCAGGCGCCCCATTATTTTTTTAAAAAATTTTTTAACATTTATTTATTTTTGAGACAGAGAGCATGAACAGGGGAGGGTCAGAGAAAGAGGGAGACACAGAATCTGAAACAGGCTCCAGGCTCTGAGCCGTCAGCACAGAGCCCGACGCGGGGCTCGAACCCACGGACCGCGAGATCATGACCTGAGCCGAAGTCGGCCGCTTAAGACGACTGAGCCACCCAGGTGCCCCTCCAATAGAAATTTAAAAAAAAAATTTTTTTTTACATTTATTTATTTTTGAGAGACAGAGCACCCGTGGGGGAGGGGCAGAGAGAGAGGGAGACACAGAATCCGAAGCAGGCTCCAGGCTCCGAGGTGTCAGCACAGAGCCCGATGCGGGGCTTGAACTCGCTGACTTCGAGATCATGACCTGAGCCGAAGTCGGACGCTCAAACCGGCTGAGCCACCCAGGCGCCCCTAGAAATTTTAGAGTATGCGTCACAAGGTAGTGGTTCTTGACCTCGGGGCTGTGAGTTCGAACCCCACTTTGGGTGTGGAGATTACTTAAAAATAAAATGTTTAAAAATACATGTGTATTTTCTAAATGCATAATGTTACACAGTCGTGCGCCGGCAAAAGAGCCATTCAAAGTGCATTTTATTGTAACCCGATATGAAAAATTCACTGGTGTGGTTTCAGATTTCACATTGAAGCTAGCCTTGAAGAAGCTACTATTTGTTGAACTTGGGTGTGGTACCAAAGAGTATCCAGGATTCTCTAAAAAGGCTTTTGAAATGCTCCTCCACCTTCTTACTGCATATCTGGGTGAAGTCTTGTTTTTTTGTATAATGCAACCAAAGTAGGGAATCCCAACAGAGGCATCCGAAAACCCAGTTGCATTCCATTAAGCCAGACATAAAAGAGGTTTGCAAAAATGTAAACCAACGCCAGTCTTCCCACTTTTCTGTCTTGTTTTGGAAAGGAAAATTCTTGAAAGGAAACAATGCTATTTATTTGAGCACGTGAGGGGCGCCTGGGTGGCTCCGTCGGTGAAGCGTCCGACTTCCGCTCAGGTCACGATCTCACAGTCTCTTGAGTTCGAGCCCCGCGTCGGGCTCTGTGCTGACAGCTCGGAGCCTGGAGCCCGCTTCGGATTCTGTGTCTCCCTCTCTCTGCCCCCTCCCCTGCTCATGCTGTGTCTCTCTCTGTCTCAAAAATAAAAATATTTTAGCATGTGATGGATTTAGTGTTGTCTTCTGGATGGATCAATAAATACGATTTAAACTCTCTCAGTTTCTTTTCTTTTTTTTTTTTTTAATTTTTTTTTCAACGTTTATTTATTTTTGGGATAGAGAGAGACAGAGCATGAACAGGGGAGGGGCAGAGAGAGAGGGAGACACAGAATTGGAAACAGGCTCCAGGCTCTGAGCCATCAGCCCAGAGCCCGACGCGGGGCTCGAACTCACGGACCGCGAGATCCGCGAGATCATGACCTGGCTGAAGTCGGCGCTTAACCGACTGCGCCACCCAGGCGCCCCAAACTCTCTCAGTTTCTAATTTCCGCTAGAGTAAATATTGATAGCCATAACCCGCATAAATGAAAACGGGAAAGGAGGAATTTTTGATAATGGCACCATCTTCCAAGCAGCCAAAGCTATTTTTTTAAAGGGCCATTTATAATATTTGCTCACAAAGGAGTCTTTTGAAGATTTGGAATTCTTTTCCATTAAGTTTTCCACATTTTGGTCAAGAATGTAAGTGGGTTGATTAGTTTTTCATCTGTTTTGAATTTTCTTTTAGCTGCTGTCAAAAAAAAAAAGTTCATGCTGCGGTGATCCGTGTGATGGGAACGGTAGAGTGTGGCATCATTAGAGATGTTTTATTTATTTATTTTTTTTTAATTTTTTTTTCAACGTTTATTTATTTTTGGGACAGAGAGAGACAGCATGAACGGGGGAGGGGCAGACAGAGAGGGAGACACAGAATCGGAAACAGGCTCCAGGCTCTGAGCCATCAGCCCAGAGCCCGACGCGGGGCTCGAACTCACGGACCGCGAGATCGTGACCTGGCTGAAGTCGGATGCTTAACCGACTGCGCCACCCAGGCGCCCCTAGAGATGTTTTATTATTTTTAAACATTTGATTTGCAACAACATTTTATTTCACTTTAGTTTCTTAAGTAAGCTCTACACCCGGTGTGGGGCTCGAACTCATGACCCCGAGATCCAGAGTCACACCCTCTACCAACTGAGCCACCCAGTCGCCCCTGGAAAGGAGTTTTTAAATAAATAGGGTCGCTATGAAACTAGATTAGCAAAGGGTTACCAATTAGCAGAGAGCTTTAACGAGCCTTGGTCGAAATAGCTAGGGATGATTTGTAATCTTTACTCGAATTATTTGTGTATTTGTTCCCTCAAGTAGTTGAAAGTGACCTACAGCCTTATTTACCCGCCTAATTTGCTTGACAACCCCTGTCTTTCCAGATAACACAAATAAATAATCTTCCTGACTAGTGTTCCTTAAGTGGAGACTGGATGTCCATGGAATGTATTATTGGGGACCAAGAATCAACCAAAGCCTTAAATATTTGTCCCTTGCTTTTTATGACCAGGTGAACACTTATTAGGTTGAAAGACAAACATCTTACAGTGATTTTCCATGAGGAAAACATTCCTGTAAAATAAAACCTGAATTTTTCCAAGTGTTCCGTGGGCCTGGAGGTGGGGAGGGGGGTGGGGGGCACAGATCAAGGTTGAGGAAACGAGTTTTCTTCAAGGAGAGATTTTCTGACATTGGAGAAAAAGTGCTTTAGACCCCGTTGCCTGCCTGCGTCCACCCAAGGCGGACTTGGAGGGAACGAAGTCGACTCACTTTCCGGTTTGCGCAGCCTTGAACGGAAAACAGAATGAAAGCGTGAGGTCACGTTTAAAAGTGGGAAATGCTAGGTTTTATTTTTTATTTTATTTTTTTTTCAATGTTTATTTATTTTTGGGACAGAGAGAGACAGAGCATGAACGGGGGAGGGGCAGAGAGAGAGGGAGACACAGAATCGGAAACAGGCTCCAGGCCCCGAGCCATCAGCCCAGAGCCTGACGCGGGGCTCGAACTCCCGGACCGCGAGATCGTGACCTGGCTGAAGTCGGACGCTTAACCGACTGCGCCACCCAGGCGCCCCAGGAAATGCTAGGTTTTAAAATCAACCTGAAGGGCGGTGCTGAGTCGGTCCTGTCGGATTGCACACGCATGTGCTAGGATTAAATTGTGGCTTTGTATTTTTATATTCTCAAAAGTTTATTTATTTATTTATTTTTTCTTTTTTTAACTTAAAAAATTTTATTATTTTTTTGACAGCTTTATGGAGCTATGATTAACATACCAAACAGTTCATCCACTTACGAGTATACAAATTCATGGTTTTTACAATATTCCCATTCCTTTTTATTCTTCTCAGTTAATGCTTAAATCAACTTAGACCAACTTCTAAAAAAAATTTACCAACTTTTGTATGCCATCCTTCAGGGACTTCGGTTAATATTGAGTCAATTCTGCATATCAAATCTTTTCAGCCAGCAGGAGCAGGGTATGATGTTTCGTTGATTCCTATCTCCTTTTATTTCCATCATGGTTTTTAAATAATTTCCTTTAAGCAAATACAGTTGTTGTTGTTGGTTTTCTTATTTTCCTGTTTTTTTTTAATTTTAATGTTTGTTTATTTATTTATTTATTTTGAGAGAGAGAGAGAGCAGGGGAGGGGCGGAGAGAGAGAGGGAGACCCAGAATCGGAAGCAGGCTCCAGGCTCCGAGCTGTCAGAGCCCGACGCGGGGCTCAAACCCACGAACCATGAGATCATGACCTGAGCCGAAGTCAGACGCTTAGCCCGCTGAGCCTCCCAGGCGCCCCAAATTGTGGCTTTGTATTTTTATATTTGATTTGACACTTTTCCATTTTACACGATCCTAAAGACTGAATTGTGAAGTTAGGCAGGGACTGGCTCTTCACCTTCAGGCAGATGACCACGCTCGGCCACGTTTGGGGTCCCGCGTCGGTGAAGTCCCCGGCTGGGGCCAGAACCCACCTTCTCTGTTCCGGCTTCTTCTCAGGAGACTTGGCATCTGCCTCTCTTGTGGCCGTTCTCTCTTCCCCACAATGTTGCGCTGACACTCCCTTTTCTTTCCCAGAACTTTCTGCCTCCCCCCCCACCCACCCGGGCCAGGCCCTGTTGGTTCAGATCCACCAGCTCGAGGGCCTCCCTCCGCAAGCTCCGAATGGATCCGTGTTTCTAGCCCCCTTCTGGACATGCCACTCCCTCCCCCGATGTGTCACTTCAGCCCAAAGTGCTGTCCTTCGGTCCCAGGAGGTAGAGGCAGGGAGCCCTCCGGAATCCTGCCTCCCGTCCATATCCCTCTCCAGCCTCCTTACGCAATCGGCCACCAAAACTAGTTGATCCTAGTTGTCACGGGTCTGTACGACCTTCCGTCCTCTTCCGTTTTCTCTCCTCTGGACAACTGAACCGTCTCCTGACCTTCCACCACCTGACGATTCCGAACATGTCCGTGGGCATGCCTCTCCCCTCGCAAGTTCCAGCGGCTCACGTGTGCCCGCTCGAGAGGCTAAAAGGCTCCTTCTCCTGGGCCGATGGGCTGAGACTTTCTCCCGTTGCTTTCTTTAAAAAAAAAAAAAAAAAAAAGTTTAATGTTTGTTTATTTTGAGAAAGAGACAGAGAGAGAACACAGGCAGGGGAGGGGCAAAGAAGAGGAGAGAGAGAAAGTCCCAAGCAGGCTCCGCGGTGTCAGTCCAGAGCCCGACTCGGGGCTCGAACTCACAAACCGTGAGATGGTGACCTGAGCGGAAATCAAGAGTTAGCTGCTTAAACTGAGCCACCCAGGGGCCCCCGACTTTCTCCTGTTTCTCAGCCACCAACATCCTTCCCTGGCGCCCTGCCCCCACCCTCGCTGCAGAGGACAAGGCCCCCTGATTCCTGGACGTGTCCGGGCCTTTGCAGTAGGGGTTGCTGGGATACCCAGCGCCCCTCGTGGTTCCAGGCTGGGAACCTCAAGCACCTTGCAAGATGGGGCCCGGGGCGGGGGCGTGGGGGGGGTGGTTTCCCCAGCTCCTTTCCTGGCACACAGTGTGGGTTTGATAAATGTTTGAACGTCTCAGTAAAGTCCGCGTGAGTCATTTTATGTATCTGTTTGAAGAGAGAGGTACTTGGGAGCTCTTCTCACTCCCCTGTGCTTTGCCCCGAATTTCAGTGAGCTGCTTTGAATAACTGAGAGATGACAAGGAAGGTGCTAGCTGCCCACCGAGTTGAGGCGGGTGTTTTACCTCTCGGCTTTTGGAATCTGGAGAGGACATTCTCCTTTGCACTAGGACATTAGCTGGATCCTCAAACCATGTTGCTAACGGGAACAGGAACGCGAGGGTCAGAGTTCAGTCCCCCAGGCAGTTTTCAAACCAAATTTGGTAATGTTGATTTAAAACTGCTCAACAAGAAAAGCACCCAGGACAATCATGGAAAATATTAGAACTGCTTTCTACATAGCGACGTCTCGTTGAGAGCATTGTTCGCTGAAATTCTATTAATCACAGAGAAGGATTATAAGCTCTCTCTTTGTGTTTTTTTTTTTTTTTAAACAGGATCAATTTGACAACTTAGAAAAACACACACAGTGGGGAATTGACATTCTTGAGAAATACATCAAATTTGTAAAGGAAAGGACAGAGATCGAACTCAGCTATGCAAAACAACTCAGGTAAGTTGATATTGACAAAGGTTGTTTGTTAACTGCAAGATGGATGTAACGATAATTTATATTCTCACTTATACGACAGATGTACAGTCCTTTAAATATTTCTTTTCCCCCTCTTACGTAAGGTACTGTTTCAATGGAAACCATTGCTTTTAATGTGGAAAATTCATTTTCATAGAACAGTAAAAATAAAAGCTAAGTTATTGCCTTCAGGCTCTGTGTTTATAAAATATTGGAGCCTCTTATTTTTGTAGAAAATGGCTTTATCTATCTATCTATCTATCTATCTATTTTAAGAGAGAGAGAGAGAGAGAGAGAGAGAGTATACGCCCGTGTACGTGTGCAGGAGTGGGGGAGGGGCAGAAAGAGAGGGAAAAACAGAGCATCCCAAGCAGACTCCACACTGTCAGCACGGAGCCCAATAAAGGCTTGAACAAGAGAGCCTTTAAGATCGTGACCTGAGCTGAAATCAAGAGTCGATGCTTAACCGACTGAGCCGCCACCCAGGCGCCCCTTTTCAGGATGCCTCTCATTGAAGTGTAACATATACACAGAGAAATGCACAAGTCCCAGGTGTGCAGCCCCAGGAATCCACAGAGTGAACCACCCCCCTGGTAACCGGCAGCCAGGTGGAGGAACAGGCAACTCCAGCCCCTTCTGGTGCACCGCCCTCCTCCCACACTCGTCCACCCTTGTCCGCTCTCCTGATTTCCAACCACGTGGACAGTCTTGCCTGTTTTTGAACCTCCTGTGAATGGATTCGTTTACTGGGCACTGCTTGATTTTGGCTTCTTTTGTTCTACCTGACGTTTGTAAGATTCGTTCATGCGGCCGCATGTGGTGGAAGCTTCTTTCTTTTCATCGGTGGATCGTATTCGGGTATGTGAGTGTACCGCCCTTTATCCGTTCCTCTGCTGCCAGGCCCCTGTTTGGGGGTACAGAGTCTGTCTCCACCCAGGAGTGGGATTGCGGGGTCATAGGCACCCTGTATGTGTAGCTTTACAAACACAGTCTTCCAAATGCTTCTCCTGATCCACGATCCATCCAGCAGCGTGTGAGAGTCCCGGGGAGCCGCATTTGAAAAGTGCTTGGATCACAGGGCCCCCGGGTGGCTCAGTCGGTTAAGCGTCCGGACGTCGGCTCAGGTCACGATCTCGCGGTTCGTAGGTTCGAGCCCCACGTCGGGCTCTGTGCTGACAGCTCGGAGCCTGGAGCCTGCTTCGGATGCTGTGTCTCCCTCTGTCTCTGCCCCTCCCCTGCTCACGCTCTGTCTGTGTTTCTCTCAAAAGTAAATAAACATTAGAAACAAGTGTTTAAAAAGAGCATCTGCAGGAGGGGTAGGTCACGGGTCACTGAGAGAAGGCGGATCCTTCTAGGGCTGGTGTTGTTGTTGTTCATAAATAAGCACACACATGGAATATCTTTATGGGCTGACTAGTCTTGTTTCCACTCAGCAAGTAAAACATAAACCGTGTTGGCCAGCGAAACAATGGTTATGGCTTGCTGCACCCAGGTCAACTTCTGGTTCCTTGCGTGTAAAAGCAGCCTCATTTAGGACCTCAAGAACTGAATGTCGGAATAGGGACGGGGCTGCTTCATGGTGATTATTTCAGTATCGCACCGCTGGTCGTAAAACGTCTTGCCTGGGAAAATGGGTTGCATGACAGCCTTAGCCCCAAATGCAGTCTCACCTTGTGGATTTATCTGTATTTGCCATCTTTCTGCTAGCTTGCCCTGGTCTTTCCTGGTGCCTTTGCCACAATCTCGTTTCGTTTGGGAGTGTTGTTATTCGGTGCCGTTAAGTCAGCGCCTAGCAGGCATCTGCTCCGTTCTGTGCGTCACGAAAGCAAAGGGCTTTCTTAGCTCCCCCTCTGTGTTGCACCTGCCTTCTTGGCCTTTCTCAGCACCCGAGGTGAGGGATTGAGGATGCCAGCAACAAACCGGGAGGCTCTTGGGAAAGAATGCAAATCTCAGCGGGTCCTCAGTGCAGATACGTAAGACGCTCCCTGCGCTTTGTCGATGTGCCTCCCCACTCACCGAAGTGATTCGGCTTCTCCCCTTTCTGCAAACCCAGCACCTCCGTCCCCATCCTTCCCGTGGGTTTCCTAACGTCACCGAGAACATTGAAGCAGTCCGAAGAAGACGTTCTATCTCTCGGTGTCTGTCCCCACATCACTGTGCCCCCCCCCTCCCCAGAGATGCTCCTGTCTAAACCCAGGCCCCCCCGTCTTGTGCACCGTGTTCCCCAACACCTGCCGGTTTCCTTGCTCCCCTTCATAGGCAGACTTCTCGAAAGTGTTCTTACTTGCTGTCTCCGGTCCCTCTCCTGTCCCTACTTGATTACTTTTTAAATGTTTCTCTATTTATTTTGAGAGAGAGAGAGAGAGAGAGTGAGCACGGGAGGGGCAGAGGGAGAGAGAATCCCAAGCAGGCTCCATGCGCAGAGCCCGGCTTGGGGGGGCTCGATCGTATGAACCGCGGGACCGTGACCTGAGCCGACATCCAGGTCGGATGCTCAACCCACTGGGCCACCCAGGCGCCCCTCCTGTCAGTGCTTTCAACTCACCCCGCACGGCTCAGCCAGAACTGCTCTTCGAGGGCTCCAGTCACTTCCATGTTGTTCAACCCAACCTCCTGTCCCCGGTCTGCAGCGCCCCTGACCCATCGGCGGCTTTGACCGGGCAGATGCTCCCTCCTCCTTGCTCGGCCTCTCGAATTCCAGTCTTCTGGCTTCCTTCTTTCCACCTCACTGGAGCTCCTTCGCACCCCCCCTTTACCGGGTTCTCCTTTGCCTCCTTCTCTTCATCCGGCGTGCCCCCGTGCCCAGTCCCCGTCTCCTGTATCCCCTTGTGATCTCTTCTGCCTTTAAGTATGGTCTGTGTAGCCGTGGCTCGCAGATACGCATCTCCAAGCTAGACCTCTGTCCCGGACTCCGACACAGATTACGCAGCGTCTCCAGGGGGACGTCTGAAATGCGACGTGCCCGGAACTGAATCTGTCCGCTCAGAATCTGCGGCCGCACGGCCCAGCTTTTCCCCGCTCACTTGAGGGCAGCTGCCTCCTTGCTTTTTGGATCAGGAGCCCCGGATGTCGTTGGTTCCCCCTCTTTCTCTCGCGTGACCCCCCCCCCCATCCCTCATCTAAGCCATCAGGACCGTACTTGCAAATTTACCCAGGGTCTGACTCCTCCTCTTGACCTCCGCTGCGGCCGTGGCGGTCCAGGCCCCAGCACCTCTCACCTGGGTTATTATGGGGCTTCTAACTGGTTTCTCTTATTCCCTTCTTTTTAAAAAAAAATTTTTTTTAATGTTTATTTATTTTTGAGAGAGACAGAGACAGAGATTGAGCGGGGGAGGCGCAGAGAGAGAGAGAGAGGGAGACACAGAATCGGAAGCAGGCTCCAGGCTCTGAGCCGTCAGCACGGAGCCCGACGCGGGGCTCAAACCCACACACCCTGAGATCATGGCCTGAGCCGAAGTCAGACACCCAATCGACGGAGCCACCCAGGCGCCCCTCTCTTATTCCCTTCTTATCCCATATCCTCTCTCTGTTTTCCACACAGCAGCTAGATCATGGCGCTCTGTTCAGAATTCCAACAACTCCCTATTGTACTCCCTATTCCAACAACTCCCTATAAGGAGCATCCAGAATCCTTAACGATAGATGTCTTAACAAAGCCCTGTGTGATCGTAAACCCCAACCTCTCTGACATCACCTCTTTCCCGCTTCTCCATCCTCTCTGCCCTAACCATACCCGCCTCCCTGCTGTTTCTTGTATACACCAGGCTCGCCCTCACCCTGGGCTCACCTTCCATATGGGGATCCCCTATATATCCTTCCCCTTGATCTGCATGGCCATCCCCCCCACCCCACCTCCTTCAAGTCTTTGCTCAGAGGTCACCTGCTCAGCAACGCCTGCCTCGTCCTTCTGCTGTAGTTCACCCTTTTTCTTTCTTTATTTTTAATGCTTATTTGCTTTTTTTGAGAGAGAGAGAGAGTAGGGAAGGGGCAGAGATAGAGGGAGAGACAGAATCCCAAGCAGGCTCCACACTGTCAGCACAGAGCCTGATGCGGGGCTCGATCCCATGAACCGTGAGATCAGGACCTGAGCCGAAACCAAGAGTCAAGACGCTTAACCGCCTGGGCCACCCAGGCGCCCCTACTTTCCACTTTTTCCAGAGCACTGGTAACTTTCTAACACTCGGTAACATTGTCTTATGGCCCATACCTACTGTTCATTGCCTTCCACTCCTTTCTGCTAGAATGGAGACCCCTCAAGGGCATGGTTTTTGAGCTGTGTGCACTGAAGTATCCCCAGGGTACAGGACGGTGCCCGATGCGTAACAGGGGCTCAGTAAGTAGCTGGAGAAAGAGAGGATCAACAGGGCTCACATGTCAGACGTTTGGTTAGCCCCGCTTCAGGGAGAATTGTGGGTTTGCACAGGCCTGAGAGCTGAGGAGGGCTCACCAACAAACAGGACACCCGATGTGTCTCATGAACGAGACGCTGCGGAACTCAACCTTCTCACTGCGGGAAACGGACCACGTGCGTGTGAGCACATGCAAATAAGCAAGAAATTAAATCATCTAAAGATAGCAGTCACCACCCCAGATACCTAAAGCCGGTGATGCAGTATAGCATTAGAGGAAAGAAGTACTCGCTTATTTTTACAAGCAAATGATGATAGTCAGGGCTTTGATTTCTGTAGGTGAGGTGCTGGCAAACTACAACCTATGTCCCAACCCATCCACTGCCTGGTTTTGTAAATAAGGTTTTACAGGAACACAGCCACGTCCA
This sequence comes from Herpailurus yagouaroundi, assembly GCF_014898765.1. Classification (NCBI taxonomy): domain Eukaryota; kingdom Metazoa; phylum Chordata; class Mammalia; order Carnivora; family Felidae; genus Herpailurus; species Herpailurus yagouaroundi. The sequence continues at coordinate 51,810,967 of NW_024412401.1, read as the reverse complement.
CTCATTCATTTACGTATTGTCCACGGCTGCTTCTGCAAAACAGTGGCAAGTAACTAGTTGCAACAGGGACCGTGTGATCATGACCTACGTGCAAGTCTGAAATATCTACTGTCTGGCCCTTTATAGCAAAAGTGTAGGGGCACCTGGGTGGCTCAGTCTGTTAAGCGTCTAACTCGTGATTTCAGCTCGGGTCGTGTTCTCACGGTTCATGAGTTCGAGCCCCACATCTGGCTCTGTGCTGACAGCCCAGAGCCTGCTTGGGGATTCTCTCTCTCTGCCCCCCCTCCCCCCACTCAGGTTCTCTCTTCCTCCCTTTCTCTTTCTCTCTCTAAATAAATAAATACATAAAAAAGTTTACTGACTCTTGTGATAGTTACTGTTTATTCAAGGCAGCGTAAGGTCAAGTTCCTAAGAAAATTTTAAACATCTTATCTGACCTGTATAAGAGAGCCAGCTATGTATTGCCCTTTAGCAACTGTTTTTGTTTTTCATTTTTTTTATGTTTATTTTTGAGAGAGAGAGAGAGAGAGAGAGACAGAGCACGAGTGGGGGAGGGGCAGAGAGAGGGAGACACAGAACTCAAAGCCGGCTCCAGGCTCTGAGCCATCAGCACAGAGCCCGACGCGGGGCTCGAACTCACGGACCGCGAGATCGTGACCCGAGCTGAAGTCGGACGCTCAACCGATTGAGCCACCCAGGTGCCCTGCCCTTAGCAACTGGTTTTTTTTTTTTTTTTTTTTTTTAAGAAAGTTATTGGTTATGACCAGATAATGAATTCATAGGATGAAAACTTCCAGAGGCACAAAACGGTCCACAGCAAAGTGTCCCTTCTCTTCCCCCTGCCCCTGGGGACAATGAATGTCCTCCGTCTCCTGTTTATCCTTCCATAGAGAGATTTTATGCCGACACAGGCAACTAAGTGTGTTTGCCGCCTCATTTCCCTGGCAGTTCAGCGTGCCCTTGCCTTGCTACATCCTGGAGATCTTCCCGAGGACTCATTTTTATGTTTGCAGTTTTAGTATGTTGCATCGGGTTGGTGGATGTGTTTCCAATTGTTTGCAACGCTGAACAAAGTTGCAGTGCATAGCCTTGAGTAATCCACTTGGCCAGCCTGCTTGGAGACTAAGTTCCTAAAAGGAGCGCTCTGGGTTTGGTGGGGTTTGCCAAGTGGACTCTCAGAGGCTGTGACCCTTACCACTCACGCTCTATTGGGTGGCAGTGCAACTTTCTTCCACCGTCAGTGCCTCTTGGTACCAGTCCGTTTTATCTTTCTAAGGTGATAAGTAAAAATTGGTGCGTCTGAGCATTAGTGTTTCTCTTGTTATCAATGAGGTTAAGCCTGTTTTTTATGCGTGGAAGCCATTTATACTTTTTTTTTTTTTAAGTTTATTTATTTTGAGAGAGAGAGAGAGAGAGAACAGGCAGGGAAGGGGCAAAGAGAGGGAGAGAGAGAGAATCCCCAGCAGGCTCTGAGCTATCAGCACAGAGCCTGACATGGGGGTCGAACCCATGAACCATGGGATCATGACCTGAGCCAAAGTCGCAAGCTTAACCGACTGACCCACCCGGGCGTCCCGTTACTGTTCTCTATTTTAAGCTCCATGTTACAATTTTAAACGGGCTCGGTTGACTCACTGCTAAGGTAAAGAAAATAATATTTACATGTTTTTCTTCCTTTTCTGAGTGATATAATATCGTCTGTAACATGAGTCCCACGGTTAATTTGTCTTAGTCCTGTTTTTAAATATGAATGTATGTTTACCACTCTTTCTTTGACCACAGCCTCTCTGCTTATCTCTGGGCATCAAGAAAAATACGAATATTTTCTCCCCTAATGAGAGCTTGTGGACTAATTCTCGGATTTGTTCTTGCTTGAGAATGCCCTCATATTTGATAATAATTTGACCTGCTTGTTCTCTGGTAATATTTTCTTTCTCTCCAAACTTTGTTGCTGCATTGTCTTTTGTTGGAAAAGTCTGGGGGCAGCCAGATTTTTTTTCTTTGTAGGTGGCTTGCTTTTTTTTTGACTGTAGATGTGAAGAATTTTTTTTGTTTCACTTAGCAGTTTGATAACGTCGCCAAGCTAAGCCCTGTTGTTGCTCATTCGTTGTCGGTTTCCTTAGCGCCCTTTTCATATGCAGATTCCAATTTTTAATTTATTTTCGGGGGAACTTTCTTCAATTGCATCGGGGTGTTGTTTCTGTGCTACTTACTGGGTCGTGTATATTTCAGAGAGAGGAGTTTTCCTTGTGTTAAAGCGTCTTGCCCTTTAGATAAATATTTTTTTCCTGCTTTTGTTAGTTGCTTTCCTTATTATGATCGTTTCAAAACTTTCCTCTGTTGAATTCGATACCCAAGCCCACCTGATGCACTAGCTCCGTAGCGGTGGGCTTTAGGTCTTAGTTCATTTCCTTAGCTTTGCAGTCCGTTTTAGCCTGTGGTCTGGGAGTTCTTTGCTTTATTGGCTTCGTGGTTTTATTACGTTTGTCTCTAGTGTAAAATAGTCTGGAGGAACTGGTGTTTGCCTGTTTTGCTTCTTTTCTTCCAGATTGGGTTTTTCTGTCATTCCCTTCCTCCCTCCCTCCTTTCTTGCCTTTCTCCCAAAAATCCATCCATCCTTCCTTCCTTCCTCTCTTCCTCCCTCCCTCCCTCCCTTCCTTCCTTCCTTCCTTCCTTCCTTCCTTTTTTTCTGTATTACATATCTTTTACCTTGCTTATGTTTAATATGGGCACTTCAGTGAGGTAGTAATGAGAACAGACATGGGGGGGGGTACCTGGGTGGCTCAGTCAGTTAAGTATCTGACCCTGGATCTCGGCTCAGGTCAGGAGTTTGCATCGGGCTCTGTGCTGACAGCATGGAACCTGCTTGGGATTCTCTCTCTCCCTCCTTCTCTGCCCCTCCCCCACTCACACACTCTCTCTCTCTCTCTCTCTCTCTCTCTCTCTCTCCCTCTCAAAATAAATAAATAGATAAACTTAAAAAAAAAAAGGGAGAACAGACATTAGAGCCAATACCTGGGATACACTCTTGGTTCGTCCGTTCAATAGTAATACAATTTGGGGGGCACCTGGGTGGCTCAGTCTATTAAGCGGCGGACTCGTGATTTCGCCTCAGGTCACGGTTTGTGGGATTGAGCCCCACCTTGGGCTCTGTGCTGACAGCTCAGAGTCTGGAGCCTGCTTCGGATTCTCTGTCCTCCCTCTCTCTCTCTCTCTCTCTCTTTCAGAAATAACAAATGAATAAACTTAAAAAAAAAAAAAGAATTGCTCTTCAGGGTTTGGTGGGCTTACCCCCCAGCCCCACCCCGCAGCGGCGGTGAGGTTGGGGTCAGCCTCCATTCTACGCCGTTCCAGAATCTTCCGTCCCTCGCCACGGTCACCACTTTTCAGACTGTGTAGACTGAGGTTGCGTTCCTTTCTTCATCGGCTTGCTTTCCGCTGTTGAAAATTGTCCTGGCTTGTGACTTTCACCCCTTACTGGGAAAGCATAGTTCTCTGATTGAATTTTGTTCCGCTGTCTTTATCTGGAAATCTTGTGGTGAGCTTCTTTAAAAAAACGAAAGATAGGAAAAAACAAAACATTCCTAGACCCAGCCCTGGACCTTCCATTTCAGAGGGTCTGGAATGGAGCCCAAGTATCTCCTTTTTAAAAGCCTCCCCGTGGTTCTTAGGATCACTAAGTTTACATCCAGTATCCTTAGGAGAGGATTATATTTTTCTCTTGCCTTTTAATTAGCCTGTCTGAAGAGCAAGTTTAATATATAAAACACTTAAAAGTTCTCAGAAAGATCCCATAAATTTATAGATGCTCTTTGTGGTTTCTTTTCTTGCTTGTTTGTTAAAATAACCTCGTACAAAATAGAGCAAGAAAGCCCATCTCCAGAGAATGCAAATGAAAGTTGATCTTTTTTTTGTAGTGGTCCCTGAGAGAAATATCCTGACTTTCCCTTCCAGACCTCTTAAGCTTTTAGTTTTCTGCTGGCATTTATAGAGTGAATTATTCATCGGTGCTTTTAAGAAGCATTTTGAATGCTGTTTACGTATGCTAATATGATCAAAGTGATACTCATTCATCACAAGATGATGGGTTTTTGTTTTAACTTTTTTAAAAACTTTTTTTAATGTTTTCTTTTATATTTGAGAGAGAGAGAGAGAGAGAGAGAGAGAGCCCGCGTGCACAAGCGGGTGAGGGGTAGAGGAATGGAGACAGAATCTGAAGCAGGCTCCAGGCTCGAGGCTGTTAGCAAAGAGCCTGACGCGGGGCTCGAACTCACGAGCTGTGAGATCATGACCTGAGCCGAAGTCAGATTTCAATAAACATTTAAAATAACAGTTTTGAAAGAATTTTTATAGAAGATGTGAGTTTCAAAGTGGTATTTTCCATTTATAATTTATTGTGAACAGAAGAAATGATTAATATTTAAAACCTTGCATTAAAAATCATTTCACATGCAGGGGCACCTGAGTGGCTCACTCGGTTAAGCGTCCAACGTCAGCCCAGGTCATGGTCTCAGTTTATGAGTTCGAGCCCCACATCGGGCTCTGTGCTGACAGCTTGGAGCCTGGAGCCTGCTTTGGGTTCTGTGTCTCCCTCTCTCTCTGCCCCTCCCCTGCTCACACTCTGTCTCTGTCTCCCGCTCTCTCAAAAATAAATACACATTAAAAAAATATTTCACATGCAGCCAATAGGCTTTTTACTACTCCAGTCTCCCGTGTTTGCTAACAAGAACCTGTTGGTTATATATTCACCTGCTTTCCACGTGTTCCCCTTTTGTCCCCGCCACCTGTAAGGAGGACAGACTGTTTTTACTAAATCTCCCTTTTACGGGGTGATTGTGGTCAAACCAGCTCAAAGAACTGTACTGTGCTTTTAGCAGACAAGGTTTCCCTCTTTTGCATTAGTTTTTTTCTTTAAGTCACATTTTAATTTTATTTTTTATTTTAATTGTTTTTAATGGTTTTTAAATTTAGTTTTGAGAGAAAGAGAGAGAGAGAACTCAAGCAGGGGAGGGGCAGAGAGAGAGAGAGAGAGAGAGAGAGAATCCCAAGCAGGTTCTGTGACGAAAGCAGCAAGCCCAGTGTAGGGCTCGAACTCATGAACTGGGAGATCATGATCTGAGCCGAACTCGGACACACAACCTCTGAAATACCCAGGTGCCCTATTTTATTTTTTATTTTTAAAGATCTTATTTTTGGGGCGCCTGGGTGGCTTAGTCGGTTAAGCGTCCGACTTCGGCTCAGGTCATGATCTCCAGTTCGTGGGTTCGAGCCCCGCGTCAGGCTCTGTGCTGACAGCTCAGAGCCTGGAGCCTGTTTCAGATTCTGTGTCTCCCTCTCTCTCTGACCCTCCCCCGTTCATGCTCTGTCTCTCTGTGTCTCAAAAATCACTAAACGTTAAAAAAAAATTTTTTTTTAATTAAAAAAAAAATAAAGACCTTATTTTTAAGTAATCTCTACGCCCAGCGTGTGGCTTGAACTCACGACCCCAAGATCAAGAGTCACATGCTCTACTGACTGAACCGGCCAGGAGCCCCCTCGTATCTTCATTTTAAATTACAACGATCAATATTCTAGCGGATGTTACATACTCCCCTAGAATTTCCAAACTTGAAGGGACAGTAGAGGCCATTTCACCCAGCCCCCTCGGACTCACGGATGAAGAACTGGACACACAGACTTTTTACCCAAGTCCACGGCCTCATGTCATCTAGTAATACCTGTTAGAGGTGAGATCGCATCCACTTTGTCCATGAAATGTACCCTGATCCAAACTGTAAACTTAGGACGGCCCTTTTTTTTTTTTTTTTTTTTTTTTTTCTAGACGATTCTGTAGATTCAGGGGAAATGAAAGAACTAAGATGTGAAATAGTGAAAGTAACTACTAGAAAAGAGGACTAGCCCTCAGGTGAGGGCTCCCACTGTGGACCATTAGTCAGCCTTTGGCTGTTTCTCTAAACCACAGCTGCCGGAGGCAGGCCCCACGAGAAATCAGCCAGCGAGACCCCTGTGAGTGAGTTTTCTTTTTTCATGTTTGCCTCCTAGCTTTTGTGTAAATCGCAGCGTGTTGACTCTAGACATTATCTGGATTCTTGACCTGGAGATGAGATTCGGAAGAGAGATAGGAGTGATTTCGGGCTCGTCGGTCGGAGTGTGTTCGGTGCAGATCGGCTGGGCAGGTTGAAAGTTCCCGTTAAATGTCATAGCGGGAACGTCCCCCGAATATTGTCTCCGCTTCCTCCGAGAAGGCTTCCTTCCCCTTTTCCCCTTTTCGTTAGCTCTTTGGAGGGGCAGCCACACCGCCTTGACGGCATGCCCTTGGCACTTGGAGTTTTAATTTGAACATTTTGGACGTAGTCCCCGTGCTTTCCGTGGGTTTAGGGTAATACTATTCGGCTGCAGAGGACCACAAAGGAGCAGTGGCCTGGTGGGAAAACCCATCGTCAGCTCAGGGCTGCCGATGAACGTGGCTTCGCGGGTGCCCAGGGTCTGTACTCTCCGATTCAAGCCGGGTCGACATCAGCTAGTGCCTCCCGCTGCGCTTTTCTTTTAAACGTTGTTTTTAATGTTTATTTTTGAGAGAGACAGAGCGTGAGCGGGGGAGGGGCAGAGAGAGAGGGAGACACAGGATCCGAAGCAGGCTCCGGGCTCCGAGCTGTCAGCACAGAGCCCGACGCGGGGCTCGAACCCATAAACCGTGCGATCATGACCTGAGCCCCCCAGGTGCCCCCGCCCCTCTCTGTTCTTATTTGCTCTATTTATTTATTATTATTTATTGCTCTTAATATTTCCCTGTGGCTCAGTCGGTGGTACACGGGACTCTTGATTTTGGGGTCATGAGTTTGAGCTCCACGTTGGGTGTGGAGATCACTTTTTAAAAAGGAAATGGGGGGGCGCGCCTGGGTGGCGCAGTCGGTTAAGCGTCCGACTTCAGCCAGGTCACGATCTCGCGGTCCGTGAGTTCGAGCCCCGCGTCGGGCTCTGGGCTGATGGCTCGGAGCCTGGAGCCTGTTTCCGATTCTGTGTCTCCCTCTCTCTCTGCCCCTCCCCCATTCATGCTCTGTCTCTCTCTGTCCCCAAAATAAAAAATAATAATAATAATAAAATAAAAAAAATAAATAAATAAAAAGGAAATGGGGCGCCCCGGTGGCTCGGTCGGTTAAGCACCCGACTTCAGCCCGGGTCATGATGTCACCGTCCGTGAGCTCAAGCCCCGCGTCGGGCTCCATGCCGACAGCTCAGAGCCTGGAGCCTGGTTTGGATTCTGTGTCCCCCTCCCCTGCTCACGCTCTGTCTCCCTGTCTCTCAAAAAACGAATGAACGTTAAAAAAATTTTTTTAAAAAAACGAAGGAAATGAATGCCTTTCAACTGTGGACATTTTCTGATTTTTTTTTTTAAGTTGTCAACAAAAGCACTGACTTCACCTTCCATCACTGATTTCTCGATCGTCTTTTTTTTTCTCTCTCAGTCATTCAGTCATCTCTCTACAGAAGGTGACATTGTCTGCATTTTTGTTTTAGGAATCTTGCAAAGAAATACCAACCTAAAAAGAACTCGAAGGAAGAAGAGGAATACAGGTCTGTTTAACACCGATCATCATGTGGTGATATCTTTATGCGGGTGGTGATGATGGTGAAGGAAAGAAAAAATGAAATCTACAAAACTAAGCTGCCTTCCCCGCTCCTCTTTGTGTCAGTTTTTAAACGGGAAGAACCATAAAGACCCTGCTCCACTAACTTCCCTTTGTCGGAGTCACTAGACCTATTCCAGATTGTTTTCAGTGAAGGTGATTGGGAAAAGCTTAATCTACGCAAATACAGGAAGTGTGGATTATGCAGTCCGCAGTCTTGATTTGACTTTGTAACATCAGGAGTCTGTTTCACCGAGAAATGTGTCCATTTCAGTCGGTAGCTAAGGCACCTTACCGTGGATGGCCCCAGAGTATTATGTCTCTCACTTAGACCTAAATATCCACTGCATTAGTGCATTTACCACGTATACGTATTGGGGGGTATCTTTGGACCGAGTATTAACAGAGCCAAATCCTGCCTTATATAGAGTGATTCGGCGTCCCCCAGAATGCAAAGTGTCTCACTGGTAATTAATTCCGAGCCATTTTGATCGGAACACTCTTACGTGTAATGAATTGTCAGGATCCTCTGGGAGGTCGATGCACATTAACCTGATTTTAATTAATGTTTTGTCAGCGCGCAGCGCGTTAGAGCGGACGTGACCTTGTTTGCAAAGGGGTGCCGTATGTTCTGTTCCGTAGGTATACAGCATGTAAAGCCTTCCTTTCCACCCTGAACGAAATGAACGATTACGCCGGGCAGCACGAAGTTATCTCCGAGAACATGACCTCACACATCACCGTGGAGCTAGCCCGCTACGTCCAGGAACTGAAGCAGGAGAGGAAATCGGTAACAAATAGCACTTCTTTTAAGGTTTATTTTTATTTTTGAGAGAGCGAGAGAGAGAGAAAGAGAGAGCGAGCGTGCATGTAAGCATGGGGTGGGGGGGCAGAGAGAGGGAGGGGAACAAAGGACCCAAAGTGGGCTCTGTGCTGACAGCAGAGAGCCTAATGCGGGGGGTCAAACTCATGAACCGTGAGATCATGACCTGAGCCGAAACCAGGAGTTGGATGCTTAACCCACGGAGTCACCTGGAGGTCCCTAAGAGATTTATGGTTAGGCTGTGGTCTGTGTCCTTGTTCCTTGATCCCTTAGGAAGTAAGGGCATCATACTATGTTAGTGATAAGGTACCAGAGCTGGCCAGTGATGATACTTTTTTCATTTAAATTTGAGTCCACAGTAATTGGTGTAAGTGCTCTGGTGTTGCTTGAGCCAACGGGGAAGATCTCGTTGCTGCTGAAACGGAAGAGACGTTAAATAATCATGACCAAAATAATTATTTCATTGTGAGAGTAGCTACAAAGTATGTGTGCCGGGGCTTTGGGAGCAGATGATAGGAATCCCTAACATGCTTGGACCCAGGACCAGGGAGAAGCTTCCCAGGGCCCTCAGCACTTAACGTTTTGGCAAGACTCGAAGTATGAGGAGGAGTTGCTTGGGGCAAACCATAGAGGGAACAGCCAGTGCAAAGGCCCTGAGACAGGAAGGTATTTGGAACGGCTGAGGCGTTTACTCTTTCTAAGCTATAAGTAGATAGAACGTGGCTTTGGGTGTGTTTAGAAGTTAGGAACAGATATATGCCTGAAGATCAACCCATTCGTTGCAAAAAAAAAAATGTTGATAAACTGAGATGAAATTTTTATCTGTTCACGTTAGAGCAGTGGGTCTCAAGCTGGCACAATTTTGTACCCCCCCCCCCCAACATGTGCCAATGTCTGGAGATAGTTCTGGTTGTGTGGGGGGGGGATTAGCTTTGGGGGGGGTTGCCACTGGCATCTGGTGGGTGAAACCCAGACACGCTGTTCAACATCCTGTGATGCATAGGGCGGCCTCCACAACAAAGAATTACCTGGCCCCTGATGTCCGTGGTGCCCAGATTGACATGCCAGCCTCTTCCAGACCGTTCATTAAAGAAGGTCTTTTCCGTGATGGAAAGGAAGCAGTGAAACAAAATACTAAGGTTCAGAATGAAACGCAGTGGCCTATTGTGATCCTCAGGGAAATGCGGTCAATCTGGACATGATGTTGGACTGCTTCCCTGGGCGCTTGAACTTCCCTCAACCTTGCACAGTTTATACCCTCTTCCTGTTTGTTTCTTTGTTCGGTGCTTTGTGTGTCTTCACTGACCTTTATCCACCCATATAGCTTAGAGATTTAGCCAACGCCCTCAACAAGAACTCTCAGCATTTACCTTAGTCTGGAACGTACATGCTGTTTCTGGAGTGGATCATGACATATGAACCCACATGACCTGGCTTCCTGTTAGTTTTTTTTTTTTTTTAAATAATGTTTATTTGTTTCGAGAGAGGGGGAGAGACAAAGAACGAATGGGGGAGAGGCAGAGAGAGAGGGAGAGGATCCCAAGCAGGCTCTGTACCCTCGGCACAGAGCCCAACTTGGAGCTCGAACTCACAAACCTTGAGATCGTGATGTGAGCTGAAACCAAGAGTCAAATGCTTAACCGACTGAGCTACCCAGGTGCCCCACTTTTTTTTTTTTTTTAAGTTTATTTATTGCGAGAGAGAAAGAGAGAGAGAGAGAGTGAGTGTGCGAGCCAGGGAGGGGTAAAGGGACAGCGTGAGAGAGAATCCCAAGCAGGCTCTGTGCTCTCAGCGCGGAGCCCGATGGGCGCGATCCCACGAACCACGAGTTTGCACTGGCCTTTTATTTCCTCGGAAAGCTTTCCCCCCAGATACCTGCAGAGCTCACCTGCTGAGTTCTTTCGCAGGAATATGGTCTTCTCATTGAGGTCTGTCTTGTCCACCTTATGTAAACTTACAAAGTCCCCCCCCCCCTTCCCCTCCTCATTGCCCCCACCTTCCCTGCTTTACTGTTTTTCCCTAGTGGTTACCAGCGTCTAACATTTTTACGTATCTGTTTCCTTGCGTCTCACACTAGAACGTAAGCTCCATGAGGGCAAGAATTTTTCTTGGTTACCGTTGTATCTTGAGCTCGAGTGTCCGGGCGGGACAAAGCAGGCTGTTGATAAATACTCCCAGGGTGGAAGAAATAATTAAGAAGTGGCGAGAAGCAGTCTTAGAGTCAACTTTGTCCTCAGTTAGACTTCGTGTCACCGGTTGAGGATCCTTGTGTGTCTTTGCTGTGTTACGATCGGGTCCTTTTGTTCTGTTTACCCCCCGTTAATCACATGTCTTGTACAGTCCGTCATATCTGTAGTTTGAATTCTGTTCCCTTTTTATCAGAAATTATAGTAATTTATGAAGTAAATTACAGGTGGTACAGATACACGTTAAATAATATCTTGCGATACGTGCTGTTCCTTTTATTTTAAGGAGAATCGCAAGCACACATTTCTGAGTCACATGTTCTGCCGGGAAGAATTACAAACACCATGCTCTCTTGAAGCATTTTGTAATTATATTAAAATGACATTTGAGGAAGCTGGGAAACCTTTTATTTATTTTGTTTTTGCTTGTTTATTTATTTTTGAGAGAGAGAGAGAGAGAGAGAGAGAGAGAGAGAGAGCAGGGGAAGAGCAGAGGGAGAGGGGGTGGGGACAGAGAATCCCAAGCAGGCACCACGCTGACAGAGGAGAGCCCGATGTGGGGCTCGAACGCACAAACTGTGAGATCATGACCTGAGCCAAAGTCAGACACTTAATGGACTGAGCCACCCAGGCGCCCCAGGAAACTGGGAAACCTTTTAGAATTCCAGGACGCGTATCGGTAGGCAAATGCGTATTTGCGGTGTTTTAATATTTACCATTATTTGGAGTGACCGCACATGGTGATGTTGAGACGCTGTGACTTTAAAAATTATTCGGATGATATTGGCTATTTAGTTGTCTGGCCTCAGGTCTTCATGTTTCTGGATTTTCATAACTGATATCTTTTACGTTTTAACATTTACTCTCCACGGTTCCCCTCGGGAACGTTTTACTCCAGACCAGGAGGCTGGAGGCGTTGGGGCTGGAGAGTCAACCCGACTGTCCGGGCTGTCAGCACAGAGCCCGACGCGGGGCTCGAACCCACGAACCGCGAGATCATGACCTGAGCCGGAATCGGACGCTTAACCGACTGATTCTTTAACTTCCATGCAAGGAGGCCGGGTCAACTTGTGAACTTCTTCATGGGCAGTCAGCTGTGGCCAAGGAGCTCCTTGAGATGGAACGCTGATGACCAATGTGTCTCCTTTCGAGCTTTCCCTTTTGGTTCCCCTCTTACTGGTTTTTAAAGTTTATTGTAAGAGAGAGAGCGAGAGCAAGTGGGGGAGGGACAGAGAGAGAGAGAGACAGAGACAGAGACAGAGAATCCCAAGCATGCTCCGCACGGTCAGTGCAGAGCCCAATTCAGGGCTCGAACTCCTGAACCGTGAGATCGTGACCTGAGCCCAAATCTAGAGCTGGACGCTTAACCGACTGAGCCACCCAGGCGTCCCTCCCCCAACTCTTATTAGTGAGTGATCTTGTTTATTTTTGAAAAGGGGACTCTTAAAAACACGGCAAAATGGGATCTTTTCCCCTTTCTGGTGACGGCAGCGGTTGGCGGGAGGAGCGGAACAGAGCTGGGACTCGCATCCAGGTCTGCTGGTGTCACATCTAGGGGCCTTTGACATAGCGGCGACATCCTATCTGCCCAAAGGGATGATTTAGAATTTACAGGATTACTGCTGGATCTCATTACTGCCTAGAGCGTGTTTCCAAGTTCGGTTTGGAATGCCACTGGAAAATTATTTCTCCTCTAGATTTTGCTTCGTTTGAGTAGACGAGTCTCTCACGAGAGTCTGCACGGTAAAAAATAGCTCCTTATGCAAAAGATGTTTCCTTCCTGTTTTGTCAAGATTTGAAAGGAAGGTAGTAAGAAGGAAGGAAGTAGAGGGAGGGATGGTCGTCTTGGGGGGGGCGTTTCAGAGTGAGCCAGCTAGTCGATCTTTAAGTCTTAAGGTCCTTGGTTGTAAAATAGGATACTTGCTGTTCGTGTGTTTAGGAGAAAAGATGGGTTTTATGCCGCCCTGTCTGTATCTACCCATGTTCCCATGTTACGTGCAACTCTCTCACGTAGTGTTGAAAAAAAATTATTTTTAACATTTATTTAGTTTTGAGAGACGGAGAGAGATTGAGCCCCAGTTGGGGAGGGGCAGAGAGAGAGGGAGACACAGAACCCGAAGCGGGCTCCAGGCTCCGAGCCGTCAGCACAGAGCCCGACGTGGGGCTCGAACCCACGAACTGTGAGATCGTGACCTGAGTCGAAGTTGGACGCTTAACCGACTGAGCCCCCCCAGGCGCCCCTCCCCCTCCTTTTTTTGAAGGGGGGAGTGCTAGGATTCATTTATTAGTTGTCAATATTGTGTAGAATGTTACCAAAACTCTGGATTAGAGAACAAAAACTCGGGGCGCCTGGGTGGCTCAGTCGGTTAGGCGTCCGACTTCAGCTCGGGTCATGATCACACGGTTCGTGAGTTCGAGCCCCGCGTCGGGCTCTGGGCTGACGGCTCGGAGCCTGGAGCCTGCTTCGGAGTCTGTGTCTCCTCTCCCTCTCTGCCCCTTCCCTGCTCGCACTGTCTGTCTCAAAAATATATGAAGAAAGTTAAAAAAAACCCCAAAACTTAAAGTTTTTATAAATCAGAACTTCGTTTTTCCAAGTTTCCTTCTAGACATCATTTATAGACATAAAGATATTGATATGTATATAGAGAGACAGATATGGGTGTATATATAATATCTATATAAGAATATATAACATTTAAGCATATGAGTCGTATATACATATGATTTATATTTTTATTTATTCTCCATTTAATATCATAAGCAGTTTCCACTTTTGTACGCGAAAACATACAAGTTTCATAATTAGAACTGTAGTGGCTATGTATCATTCTAATGCTATTGAATACTTAATTAATTCTTTAATATTTGATCTATAGGCTATTACCGGTTTCTGATTACATACTTATATAAACAATACTGCAGCGAACTCATTACTTTAATAGCTGTTTGGTGTGTGGGGGGGTGGGGATCGTTTCTCCCAGCTGAATTCCCAGAAAGAGAATACGAGGTCAAAGCATACGTGGTTTACGGTTCTCGATTAAGCTTCGGTCACTTACAAGACTAACGGTCTTTAACAGAAGTAAATACACTCTTGTTGGCGATTTCTGCACATCGCATCCAGTTAGCAGAGAACTTCAGAGGGATCGTTTGGGGCAGCTCCAGCTTTGAGGCTGTCGCAGGGCTATCCACAGCGGTCACCACTAACCGCGTAAGAGGGATTTATGGAGATTTGTTGCCCCAGAAGGGGAGTCAGGAGGTTCCGGCCAACATTGACTGGAACCTCGAAGTAAACTTCTCCCAGCAGGTGGAAAGTATGGTTCATTACAAAATACTGGCCGGGAGCAGAATCGCTGTTTGGCAGTGGTTATCTGAAGAGTTCTAGAGGAAACAATTATACAGTACCTTCAGTGACTCACTAAAATGTTTAGAAACTCAGAGAGTTCTTACAAGATGCCGCATTACGTAGAGTTGACCAGTAAATTTTTTTTCCCCCCGCTGAGGTTTCGGGGATGTTTAAAAACGGATACTAGAAGATAACATTCCTCTTGAAGTTAGGTATTGGGTAGGTCCTATTTAGAAACCGAGGGAGGGACTTAATTTCCTACAAGGCAGCTTTGTAGCGCTATGTTAAGAACATGTTTTTATGAGCGATTACAGCAAAGCGACAGAAGGAAAGCGAAAAATGAAAGGAACGTACGTATGTGATCATGTAATTACAAATCTATCTCTGATCCCTTCGGTCCTGTTGAGATGCAACTTTGGGTACTCTGTTAAGAGATTTTTAGATTTCGTGGCCTGGGAGAGGAGCATCGTTCCCAATAAGAGTTCCTCCTTCCTGGGGTTACCTCTTTTATTTAAATAAATCCCATGGGGCGCCTGGGTGGCGCAGTCGGTTAAGCGTCCGACTTCAGCCAGGTCACGATCTCGCGGTCCGGGAGTTCGAGCCCCGCGTCAGGCTCTGGGCTGATGGCTCGGAGCCTGGAGCCTGTTTCCGATTCTGTGTCTCCCTCTCTCTCTGCCCTTCCCCTGTTCATGCTCTGTCTCTCTCTGTCCCAAAAATAAATAAACGTTGAAAATAAATAAATAAATAAATAAATAAATAAATAAATCCCAAAGCGAGGAGCCCTAAAGAAGTTGTTGGTCTTTGGCAAGGTCATGCTGATACGACGCTCACTGGTAGCCCCTGGTCTAATAGATCTCTAGAAGGTGTGTTTTGTTTTGTTTTGGAAGAACACGTGATAGTCGCATTCTGTTCATCAAGGGCCTGTCACCACTGTGGTTCTGTCACCCGCAGAACCGTAGACAGTCTGTCCTGTCATTTATGGGGTAGCATAGCTAGTTATCAGGGCACTGAAATTGTGTTCTCACTGAAATTCAGATTCCATAGATCTGAAGTGCAACTCTGGGTTCTGGGTTTCTCCCTCGGGAGCTGGAATGACACCTTTTTCTTCTGAGACCGGGAATTACTTGACTGATGTTTTGTGTCCCAACGGACTCTCCTCTGTCCAGGCACCTGCTTGTCACCTCCCGCCGTGTGCCCAATGCAGCATCGCCCCCCGACCAGTGCGCCAAGGAAAGAGGGGGTTCTGGAGCCCAGCAGCACTGGGAGTGATGCCCCAGGGCTGTGGGAGGCAGGGGCCCATGTAGCCCATCCAGAAAGAAACTTTGGATCCCCGAAACTCCTTGTTATCACACCCCATTCCAATCTGCATTTCCTCCAGTCAGTCAGTGGCACTCCTTTTTAACCTGTTCTGGCCACCTTTGCACCCCATCTTCTGTATAGTATCAGGTCCTGTGATCGGCTCTATCTTCAGTAAATGTCCTCAATCCAAACACTTCTCAACCCTCGTCCAGTCCCTCATCGTCTCACCCGGAGGAGTGCTCCAGGCTTCCCGACTCCCCCCTCGGCTTCCGGGCTCGCCCCGTGGCCCGTGGCCCAGCTCCCCATCTCCACCTGTACCCCCCGGTCCCTCTGCTGCACCTGCCACATTCGGAACATTCTCCACACGCCAGGGAGTCCGTGCAACCTTGTGGTGGCACAGAGCAGACCACGCACGTCCTGGTGGCTTTCCCTCACGCTAACGTGGCTTTGGAAGCTGTCCTTGGTCCAGCTGTCGCCTGCTTCGGCCTTATCCGTCATCTCCGTCTGGTCACATTGGCATCAGCTGTTCCGTGAGCACACCCAGCCCTCTCCCACCTCAGGGCATCTCCATTGATGTTCCCGCTGCTCGCAAGGGTGTTTCCCCGGACCTCTGCAAGTCCGCTCCTACACTTTGTTCAAGAAACCTCATCCAGGGGCGCCTGGGTGGCTCAGTTGGTTAAGCGTCCGTCTTCGGCTCAGGTCATGATCTCACGGTTCCTGGGTTCGAGCTCCGCGTCGGGCTCTATGCTGACCATTCGGGGCCTGGAGGCTGCTTCGGATTCTGTGTCTCCCTCTCTCTCTCTGCCCCTCCCCTGCTCACACTCTGTCTGTGTCTCTCTCAAAAGTAAATAAACATTAAAAAAAAAAGAAAAGAAAGAAAGAAACATCATCCAGACCTCTCTATCTAAAATGCTGCTGTGCCCACACCCCCACCTCATCCCCTTTTCTCTTCCTCTGTGTCCACCAGTTTTCACGAGGACAGCAGCACCCTGCGCATCTGGGCATGCAGTGTGGACTGAATGACTGAATCCCACTGTAAGAGCTTTTAGCCTTTTCAGGGAAGGATCACTGCCCCTAAAGTCCCACCCCTGGTCACCCTGGCCCTCTATTGGGAGATCCTCCTTGTCTGGGTCTGGAAGTAACAGAGGTATACCCCGGGAAGAGGTCAAGGGAGGGCCGTGTCTCATCGGCTGCTTAAGATTATCCTGAGAGTTAATCAGGGGGGCACTTGGCTGGCCCAGCCCATAGAGCATGCTGTTGATCTCGGGGCTGTGAGTTCAAGCCTCACGTTGGACGTGGAACTTACTTAAAAAAAAAAAAGTTAATCGGATTCTTCAGCACAATTAGGATTTTAAGGAACACGAAAGAAAGAGTTGTCCTGAAGAATAGGTAAAAAAGCCTTCTGGAGTGCAGGTACCTTGTGCACGAGGAGCATTCTGGGTAGCAAAAGCCAGCATGAGCATGACAGGAACAGCGGGGTGAAGGCACATGGGGAGAAGGAGTGAAGGGAACTTGGCCGCAGGACGGTGAGTGGGGTCCCCTGCCCGGTGCCCAGATGGCCTGGGGGTGGAGGATGGGGGGAGTTAAGCAGCTAAGCATGATGCTGAGAGGCAGGTGCTTTAGGAACTTGAAACAAATTCACTGAGAAGGTTATTTGTATTATAAATGTGTCGGGGGAAATAGACCTTCCCGAATCATTCCTCTGTAATCATCTGACCATTCTGCATAAATCAGAATGCGACTCCCATCACATCCCAAACGCTCCCAGGTTTGTGGCTTGGGATTGAAGTGAGGGGGTGAAGGGCTCCCTCGGGCAGGGCCGAAGGTGGTTGAGTTTCCCCCGAAGCCCGCATCCACGGCTCCCCTTGGCCACACAGATTCGTAGCTGTGTTCATTAATCCCGAGTCGGGCTTCGAAGCTGTTAGCGTTCAGACCCACCACGCTGTGGGTTTTGAGGAAATTATAATATTTGTCCCAGGCATATTTGCTGCAAGCTGCTTTTTTTCGTTGGCCTTTTCAAGTCTTTGTATTCCTTTGTTTTCATCTGTGGAATCTGAGTTTTATTTAAAATTCCAGATGGTTGACTGTCCTCAATTGAGTGTTTATGCTTTTTTTTTTCCACTTTTTTTTTTTTTTTGGAAGTGACTGTTCCCAGATCAGTGCTATATTTTGCTTTTTTGTGGAGTTTTAAAAATTAACGGTCTATTATATATAAATCTAGTAAAAAAGAGCAGCTGCTGTACCTAATTGTGGGGTGTGAATAATAGACATTCTCACAGCCTAACGGTGATCTCTTGCAGTGCAGTAAAACTTTCTTGGAAGCTTTGTCATTGAAGTTTTTCTTTAAGTTTGTGGTTGTTTATTTTAGGTTCCCTGTGATTCTTATCTTATCTTAGCTGCCCCCGGTCCCTGGGAGATTTCTGTCCCTGGGAGATTTCTAACAGCAACAACAACAAAAATTGGAAGGATGGTTTTTATTTGTATAGATTTTATCTGTATATAGTTTTTAAATTGTTTCTTAATGTTTATTTTGGGGGGGGGTGAGAAGCATGAGTGTGGAAGGGGCAGAGAGAAAGGAAGACACAGAATCGGAAGCAGGCTCCAGGCTCTGAGCTGTCAGCACGGAGCCTGACGCGGGGCTCGAACCCACAAACCATGAGATCATGACCTGAGCCGAAGTAGGACGCTGAGCCGACTGAGCCACCCAGGCGCCCCTTATCTGTATTTTTTTTTTTTTTCAACGTTTATTTATTTTTGGGACAGAGAGAGACAGAGCATGAACGGGGGAGGGGCAGAGAGAGAGGGAGACACAGAATCGGAAACAGGCTCCAGGCTCTGAGCCATCAGCCCAGAGCCCGACGCGGGGCTCGAACTCACGGACCGCGAGATCGTGACCTGGCTGAAGTCGGACGCTTAACCGACCGCGCCACCCAGGCGCCCCAATATATTTTTAAGGTTCAACCAGAAAGGGGAAAGGAAGTTTAGTTGCCACCTGCCGTACCATCAGGCATTTTTAAAAGTCTGTCATCACCTTGGAAGAGACACAAAAGCATCTTGCCTCCAGCAGAAAGTCAGGAGCATCTCTCTGGGTCTCTAGTGATGGCATTTCCTGTCTTCTCTGGCGATAGGAGAAAAGCGCCGTGGTGACTTCACTCTGTAGCTCCAAAAGACCTATTCTCTTTTTCTAGAGAACAATTCCTCTTTCTTTAGCGCTTGGAGGCACACTTTTTAGATACACAGTTGCTCACTGTCCTGGGAAGAAATGCTTTGCCATTGTTTGCGAAGAAACAACAAACCCATCTGGCAGGCTGGTTTGTTTGTTTACCTTTGTTCCTGTTAACTAGCCTTTCGGATTGAAGGAGGGGACGGAGAGCTGGCCGCAGATGAACCACTGGTAGGTGGCCGGCCGCTCAGGACGGTCCGGAGGGCTCCGGTACCACCCGCCAACTTCCCCAGGGCTCAGCACCACGTCTTTTTGTGTGTGTTGTAGCCACAGATGAGTTTTGGAGGAACGTATTGCCAGGAAAGAAAGATTAGGAGGGAAATCACTGACACCTCGATTTTTCCTTGTGTCACTGGAAACCTTAGGGTCTCAAGTGTAGTTCTCCGATGATTTTTTGTTTTAACGTGTTATTTCGTATTTGAGAGAGTTAAAGAGAGAGAGAGAGAGAGAGAGCACGAGCAGGGGAGGGGCAGAGAGACTGAGACAGAATCCGAAGCAGGCTCCAGGCTCCGAGCTGTCAGCGCAGAGCCCGATGCGGGGCTCGAACTCACAACCGTGAGATCACGACCTGAGCCGAAATCGGGAGTCGGAAGCCCCCCAGGCACCCCTGGAATAAATTCATATTTATTATTAGATATTAAATGGAGGGGTGGTAAGAACATTCAGTGTATGGGTTTTCAATCAAGATCAGCCCTCATGCTCCCAGAATGTGACTTTTTTTGGAGCAGGGTGCAGCGGCGGGGGGTGGGGGGGACACCTCTTGCCTTCAGAGTCTTGCCTTTGATGTTAAAGCCGAGTCAACCTTTCCCCGGCAGAGCCTGTCACTTTCCTCGTGTTCTTGTGTGTGCATTTCCTCTCTCTGCCCAGGACGGGCCTCGTGTTTTGGGAGAAACGTTCATGTCGAGAGCATGAACCCAGACTCCAGCTCGGTTCCCTTTCATCCCTGTGTCTGTTAACGAAACCTGAGAAATGAAGCCCCCCCCCCGGGGGGCCCCCCTCTTGGATTCCTAAATTGCTGGATGGAGAAGAGTTGCCTGAAAAGGGAGCTTAAAACCGAGAAGCGTGGCCTCGAAAGAGAGACAAGGAAGGAGTCCCTTATAAAAGAGCCAGAATCTGATTTTGTCTCCTCCTTCCTGTCCTCCCCAGTCCTCAGTCCTCCTTTGTGACTCAGCCCGGCCCTAGGCTCTGACTAGAAGAGATAAACTCAGAGGGGGAGGGTGGGGGGGGGAGGGGGAGCCTCCGCCATCAGTCTGCTTTCAACCTGCCTTCTGGCCACGACCTTCCCCACCTTGTCTGTCAGAACACAGACGGCACATTCAAGCCCAGTCATTCCGGGAAGGTTGTTCAGTAGCAGGAAGGTTTACCTGGCTGCGGAGAAGGTTCAGGAAAGGCACTAAGAGCTAGTGCCGAACCCCGGGGGCCAGTCGGGGTGGGGGGCTGCTGCGGTCCCCTCCGTCCCAGGGGGCGGGGGTTCCAGACGGGAGCCGTGGCCTCGGTCGAGGACCCAGCCAACCCAGAATTTCTCAGCGAGAGGACCTTCAGATACACCTAAATTCCCCGCCCTCCGATGCACCAGAACGTCTGTGGCAAATCTGACACAACCGGAGGGCCCGGGAGGCCGTGTGTGGTCCATATCCCCGGGTCAGCCGCTGGGGACACAGAGGACAGATCTGGGAAATTCCCACCACATTGACGAAGTCAGTGACGTCACAGCTGAAGGAGATTACAGGATTTAGGAAACGCTGGTGATTTGGGGCCACGAGATAAAAAGGACATCAGTTTCTTAACATTTCTATGTATTTCTGGTCTTTCCTTGGGATCTCGTCTCCTTTGGGGATCTTGTCCAGGCTGTGGCTCGAACCACCCACGTGGTGCTGGTGACGTCCACGCTGATCTTTTTAGCGTTGACCCTTCCCTGAGCTCACACTCGGCCATCCAGCTCCCTGGTAGGCTCTCCACTTCGGGGTGTCTTAGAACGTCAACCTAACAAAGCTAAAACTGTCTGACTCCAGTACCCCCCTCCTAAAGCTCAGACCAGCAATCTTGGAGTCAACCCTGAAACTTCCGTACCTCCACTCACATCTGATCCTGGGGTTTTCCTGACACCTGGGAAGGACACCTAGAGTCTGGCCCCCGCTCACCACCTACGCTGCTGCCCTGTGGTCCAAGTCTCCCATCTCCCGGGTTGGAGAGAGACCTGGAACCTTCCTTCACAACATGGCGCCTCTGTGTGACCCATGGTCCCCCAGCTCATTCAGACCCAAAGTCTACGAGACTCTACACAGGCTGGCCCTTTCTTCTCTGACCCCGTTTCCTGATAGTGCCTGAGGCTTACCCCTGCTCTAGCCCTTTGCGGTCCTTACTGGTCAACACAAGGCACGTACGTGCCACGGGGCCTTGGCAGAGAGCAGGGGGCTGAACTTACTTTTCTTTTTTTTTTTTTTTTTTTTTTTTAATTAATTTTTTTTTTCAACGTTTATTTATTTTTGGGACAGAGAGAGACAGAGCATGAACGGGGGAGGGGCAGAGAGAGAGGGAGACACAGAATCGGAAACAGGCTCCAGGCTCTGAGCCATCAGCCCAGAGCCCGATGCGGGGCTCGAACTCACGGACCGCGAGATCGTGACCTGGCTGAAGTCGGACGCTTAACCGACTGCGCCACCCAGGCGCCCCTGAACTTACTTTTCAATCTAAGAAGATCTAAGTAATGGAAACATTCATCTACACCAATGTTTGCAGGGGCATTATTCCTGTAGCCCCAAACTGGGAAAACCCTAATGTTCATCAACTGTGAATGGAGAAACAAAATCGGTATATGCCCATACAACGGAGTGTCACTGGGCAGTAAAAAAGAGAGAAAGGACCGAGACCCACGTGACAACGTGGATGAACCTGGAAGACGTTCTGCCTGGTGAACGTTATGTGCTAATGGAAGCCATTGTGCCAGTCACAAAAGACCTCATGGCCTAGGATTCCATTCGTAGGAAATAATCCAGAGGAGGCAAATTTATGGAGACGTAAGGTAGAGTAGCGGTTGCCCAGGGCTGGGGGGCGGGGCCCGCGTATGACGTGTTAGACGTTCAGGCTGTCCTTTTGGGGTGATAAAATGTTCTCAGACTGTGGTGATGGTTGCACAATTCTGCGACTGCACCAACGAGCGCGGAGTTGTACAACTCCAGTGGGCGAATCGTGTGCTATGTGAATTCTCAAAGCAGCGGAAAAACAAAGGTCTCCGTGGTCGCTGTCCTAACGAACATTCCTGCCCTTTTCACGAGTGTTGCGCGTGGGTCTGAGGACTCGGGATTATCCTACCTGAAGTTTGAGGGGGAAACTCTGTGACTGGGTTTTCATTTCCCCTTTATTATTTATTTATTTATTTTTTGATGTTTCATTTATTTTTGAGACAGAGCATGAGCAGGGGAGGGGCAGAGAGAGAGGGGGACACACAATCCGGAGCGGGCTCCGGGCTCCGAGCCGTCAGCACAGAGCCCGACGCGGGGCTCGAACTCACAGACCGCGAGATCACGACCTGAGCCGAAGTCGGACGCTTAACCAGCTGAGCCACCCAGGCACCCCTCCCCTTTATTTTTTAAGTCTTCCATTTCTTTGGAGTGCACTAGAGATTCAGTATTTCAATACGGTTTAGGGGGCGCCTGGCTGGCTCAGTAGGCAGAGCACGCGACGCTGGATCCCAGGGTTGTGAGTTCAAGCCCCCTGTTGGGCATGGAGCCTACTTAAAACAAGAAATTAAATATGATTTGAGTTGACGATTTTTTTTTTCCCTCAGGTGTGACCCTGGGAAAGAGGGGGTGCTAATCACTGTGCGTTTTCTGTTTCCAGTACTTTCACGATGGGCGGAAGGCACAACAGCACATAGAGATCTGCTGGAAGCAACTCGAATCAGTAAGTGGAGGACAAACGGCCCGAGAAACGGCTTTAGGTTTCTTAAATGTGAACGCGAGCTCGAAGCGATCAGTAAGCGCGAAACAAAAACGCCCAAGACACGCCTTCAGAGATCTTCCAGTTTGAATTGGATTTGTTTGTAGGCACCCTTAGGGAGACTAGGATGCTGAGCCCCAAGAGCTCACGTAGAGCGTTTTTCTTAAAAAAGAAAAAAAAAAATCACACGCAAAGAACAAAGGGGAGATGGGTTAGGGTGGAAATAAATGCAGCTGTTCGAGTAACTTCCCGAAATCGTCACTAATCAGCTCAGAGGAAGGAGAAAGCTCCTTGGGGGATGGAGATGAAAAGATACCCTCGCGTAGGAATCTCGCGGTTGCATTAACACCTGCTCTCCTGCCACCACTCGCCCCTGCTTTCAGAGTAAAAGGCGATTTGAACGTGACTGCAAAGAGGCGGACAGGGCACAGCAGTACTTTGAGAAGATGGACGCCGACATCAATGTCACCAAAGCAGACGTTGAGAAGGTGAGGTGACAGTGAGACTCTTTCACTTCCTTCCCTTATCTGGGCCTGGAGCCTCTCCTCCCCAGGCTGCCTGTCCCCAAGCTCTCCTTTCCGACGGCACCGCAGAAGGCCACCCACCCTGGGATCAGTGCTTTCCGTTTTGTGTCACCTGTCGTGGGGGCCAGAAGCCCTGACTTTCGGGGCGTCTCCGGTGTGCCGATCGGGGGCAGTTGGCCGGATTGTGTAGTCCCCAGGATGGTGACGCCGAGACTCAGCCTGGGAGCAGCTCGCAGCAGGGTGGTTTCCGGAGGTTGTGGCTTTTCCCTTAATGGCTTTTCAGAGAACAAGTCCACCCCTTTAAAAGCCAGAGCACAGGGCTGCAGAGCCATCTGGAAGAGATCGACAGCCTCCGATGCTTCCGTTTGGGAGATAAAGGGCCTGGAGGGCCGGCCTGCCTTGCCGTGGATTCATTCCGGTTGTTAGCAGGTTGTAGCTGAGGGCTGGCATCTGGGCGTCCCCGACTTGTGTCGCAGTTAGGAAGGTGATAAAGCTCGCACTGTACCTTCTTGTGGTCGTCTATGTGTTTTTCCCCAGAAGCAGAGTTTTCTTTTCCGAAGAGTCATCAATACAGGGTAAACAGCTTAAGGCTGGTAAATGGCTGTATTCATCCCATGACCGCCCAGGGCCGTTTTGGCATCCTCAGCCTGCTGCTCTCTGTGGGGAGAAGCCTGGCATTTTCATAGGTTTCTTTCACTTTTGCCAGATTCGTGGGGGACGAGTTGAGTTGGAAAATAGCGTGGATGATTTAGTTACTGGTCTAGGTCTGCCAGATGCCTGGCTTAAAGCCTAGGTATTTATCACCCTGCCTTCCTTGAACATTGCCGAAGATATTAAAATACATAGTCTCAATGTCTGTATTTGAGCCCGAGTGGGGATACTTTGCCAAAAGATATTAATGTGCTGATAGAGTAACCATAAAGTACCGTAGGTTTGTCATAAATTCCTATTAAATAGCCAGCTCCCCAAACTGTTTACAATGGGACTCCGTTGAAATCGTTTGGGGGCTAAATGAGGTACGCCAGTATAGGGGTAGCGTACCTCGCAAAGACATGCCCCTTCTTTATCAAATGTTTTGTTAGCCTAAATGTTAAATCAGAGTGAATTTTACTCATTTAAAGATCTTCTTAAAAGAAAATTACTTTTATGGGGGCGCCTGGGCGGCTCAGTGGGTTAAGCGTCCGACTTCGGCTCAGGTCATGATCTCACGGCTCGTGAGTTTGAGCCCCCCGTCGGGTTCTGTGCCTACAGCTCAGAGTCCGGATCCTGCTTCCGATTCTGTGTCTCCCTCTCTCTCTGCCCCTCCCCCGCTTGCACTCTCTGTCTGTCTGTCTCTCTCTCAAAAATAAAAAACATAAAAAAAAATTAATAAAAAAGGAATTTCTCTTATGGCCTTTTCTTAGCATAAAAGCTATCTTTGCTTATTACAAAAATACTTGACGGGCGCCTGGGTGGCTCAGTCGATTAGGCGTCTGACTTCGGCTCAGGTCATGATCTCACGGTCCGTGAGTTCGAGCCCCGCATCGGGCTCTGTGCTGACAGCCTGGAGCCTGCTTCAGGTTCTGTGTCTCCCTCTCTCTCTGCCCCTCCCCTGCTCCCGCTCTGTGTCTGTCTCTCTCAAAAATAAATACAGATAAAAAAAAAAAAAAGAAATACAATCTTATTGATGCCTTTGAAGTCTATCCCTAACTTCATGCCCCTGATCCTCACCGTGGAGGTGCCCTTTATCCTTAATTCAGTGTTAATCACCTCCTTGCTAATTGTCCCAGCTTTGCCACGGGTGTATGTATCTCCGAAGAGTATATTTATAATTTTGCTTCTTTTTCACCATTATATAAACAAAAATCATACTTTCATTTATTTCCTTCATTCTTGATTGTTTCTTCATTCGGCGTGATGTTCTTAATTCACATGGACTATGTAGAACATCGGGCCAGATGCCTTGCTAAATTCTCTTTGTATTTCTACTTTGGAGTGTGCGTGTGTGTGTGTGTGTGTGTAGAGACAGGCCTAGCACCAGCAAATAATGACAGCTTTATTTCTTTTTCAACCCTTATGCCTTTTCTTTATTTTTCTCATCTTGCTCTGTTGGTCATGAGCGCCGTTATGCTGGTAAAAGCAATTATTGTGGACTTCTTTATCTCGATTCTTGAGTGTGAAGAGAGTACTTCAAATAATTCTCCATTAAGCATGATTTTAATATATACACTTTATCAGGCTAACTGACCTGAGTCAGTTTTCTTATATTGAACCAAATTAGCATTCTTGTGATGAACCCAACTAGGTGATGATGTTTTGGGTTTGTTTTTTTTTTTAATACATTAGCTGAATTGGTTTTGTAAATATTTTACCTAAGAGTTTTGCATCTGTTTCCATTGAAATGGATCTATAATTTTCCTTTCGCGTCCGTCCTAGTTTGCTTTACGAGCATGTTGCCGGTTTGTTTTTCTATTTTCTGAAATAATCCATGGAAGTTGAAATTAATGTCTATTGAATGTTTCGTAATACTTCACTGTGGGAAGTCTCTAACTACAGAGTCAATTCCTTCATCGTCTGCTTCCCCTTTGGTCGGTACTGGCAGATTGTGTTTTTCTAGACCTATATCCACTTCATCCTGAATTTTCAAATTTATTGGCTTAAAAATTTTTTTTTATGTTTATGTATTATCGAGAGACAGAGACAGAGCACGAGCGAGGGAGGGGCAGAGAGAGAGGGAGACACAGAATCCGAAGCAGGCTCCAGGCTCCGAGCTGTCAGCACAGAGCCCGACACAGGGCTGGAACCCGCGAACGGCGAGATCATGACCTGAGCCGAAGTTGGACACTCAACCGACTGAGCCCTAGGCACCCCTTAAATTTATTGGCTTAAAGTTGCCCATAATATTCTCTCACCTTAGTTTTGCTGTCTGTGCTGTTGTGCCCCCTTATTTACTCCTAAAATTGTTTATTTATATCTCTGGGGGTTTTTTTTGGAGGACCAGCATTCCAGATCATTTTTATTCGCATTTTCCGAGAACCCGAAATCGATCGTCATGGAGCTTCCTTTGTCTATTTGTAGTTTCTATTTCATCTAGTTTCTTTTTCTTTTTCTTCTTCCTCTTCTGTCAGTGTCTTTGGATTTATTCTCCTCCCCTTCCAGAAATTTCTTTCTTCGGTTCTTTATGTCATTACAGTCTTTCATCTTTTCTTTTTTTTTTTCGTTTTTTTAAAATGTGTGTTTATTTGGTTTGTTTGTTTTTATTTTTGTTTTTGAAAGAGAGCACACAAACAGGAAGGGGGCAGAGAGAGAGGGAGACACAGACTCCGAAGCAGGCTCCAGGCTCCGAGCTGTCAGCACAGAGCCCAACACAGGGCTCAGACTCACAAACCACGAGATCATGACCTGAGCCAAAGTCAGACGCTCAACCGACTGAGCCACCCAGGCGCCCCTTTCTTCTTTTCTAATATGAGCATTTAAGTAATACATTTCCCATTTACATATGATTTTGTGTGTAACCCACAGATTTTGATATGAAGTATCGTTGTTGTTCATTTCCAGATACTTTTCATTTCCTTTACTATTATTGAATCTCTCCTATGATTTATTTGGAAGCCTATTTTAAAATTTCCCACTGTATGACGTAGTTAAACTTCTCTTCGGTAAGTTCAGTATCTTTGATATTGATTTCTATAATTTAATTGCATCATCGTTCTGGAAACTCTGAGTTTGAATCTTTGGTTTATTTGAGACTTGTTTTATGCCCCAGCACATGGTCAGTTTTTATCAGTGTTCTATAAGTAATTGAAAAGAATATGTATTTTTCATCCCTACCTATTTGCATTAGATCTAACTTGCTGATATGCAAATCCTCCCATGGTGAAGGATTCTTGTTGCCATTGGTTGTATCATTTCTTCGTGGGAGATATGTTACTTCTTTGTGCCTTACTTTTCTTGTCTGTAAAATGGGAACACAGAAGAACAGGATTCATGGGAATACTAACAGTGTTCATATGTACAAGGGACTCAAAGCCATTTATGGCAGATCATAATGGTGGAAGATTTGTCATTTACTCTTACTTTTTTTTCTTGTACCGTGAAGTTACCTTAGGAAAAAATAAATTTTAGGAGCGCCCGGCTGGCTTAGTCAGTAGAGCGTGCGACTCTGACTTGGGGACGGGAGTTTGAGCCCCATGTTGGGCATAGAGATTACTTAAAGAAATTAAATTTGGGCACCTGGGTGGCTCAGTTGGTTAAGCGTCTGACTCTTGGTGTTGGCTCAGATCTTGATCTCACGTCGGTGAGTTCGAGCCCCATGTCAGCGCTGGGCTGACAGCATGGAGCCTGCTTGGGATTCTCTCTCCTCTCTCTCTTCCCCTCCCCTGCCCTCTCTTTCTTTCTCAAAATAAATAAACTTAAAAAAAAAAACTAAAAAAAAAAAAAGAAATTAAATAAATTAAAAAAAGAAAACCTTTAAAAAATAAATAAATTTTAGAATTGCAGTACCTTCAGTGTGTTTTAAGTTTTCATCCATGTGTGGTGAATTTCTTTCTGCCGTGATGCTTTATGCCTTAAAGTCTGTATTGCCTGATCTATGCTAGCTCTTTTGGTTAGCCATGGGGGGCACGGCGAGATTTCTTTTGAATCCACCCTGATGGTCCTTATCTTTCCCCTGGAGCGTTTGGATTCATGTGTATCATCTCATTTTGTTTTCTCTTTGTCTTGCTTTCTCTATGTTCCCTTACCTCTTGCCTTGACTTTCTTTGTTTCTTGCCTTCTCGTGCTTTGAAATTTCTGTTTTTGTTTTATTTTCCTCATTCGGTCTTTCCCCTGGGCCATTTTGGAGATCTCCTGTATTCTCTTCCTATGCTTTTATTGGTTAGCCTAGACATTTGAACAGACGTATTCAGCCTGAACTACAAAGTATATCGGAATCTTTAGTGATGTTTTCTCTTTTTTCTTAAAAAAAAATTTTTTTTTAATGTTTATTTGTTTATTTTTTTTTTAATTTTTTATTTTTTTCAACGTTTATTTATTTTTGGGACAGAGAGAGACAGAGCATGAACGGGGGAGGGGCAGAGAGAGAGGGAGACACAGAATCGGAAACAGGCTCCAGGCTCTGAGCCATCAGCCCAGAGCCTGACGCGGGGCTCAAACTCACGGACCGCGAGATCGTGACCTGGCTGAAGTCGGACGCTTAACCGACTGCGCCACCCAGGCGCCCCAATGTTTGTTTATTTTTGAAGGAGAGAGAGAGAGAGACAGAGTGTGAGCAGGGGAGGGGAAGAGAGAGAGGGAGACTCAGAATCGGAAGCAGGCTCCAGGCTCCGAGCCGTCAGCACAGAGCCCGACGCGGGGCTCGAACTCACAGACCACGAGATCGTGACCTGAGCCGAAGTCGGATGCTTAACCAACTGAGCCACCCAGGCGCCCCAGTGATGTTTTCTCACACAACCCTTTAACTAAACCAGCTCCCTTGTTGCCATTTATTTGTGAGATATTTGGGGTTCAATTACACAAGCTGGGCTTTGGTAATTTTATACAGTCCTATAAGTATGCTTTCCACTTTCTTTGTTCACTATTCCTTTTTGTATCGGGGATCTTAATTCCAAAGGACATCCTTTAGAAGTGCCATTAGCCAAGATTCACTGCAATAAAATCTCAGTGTTCGTTTGATTGGAATGGACTTCACTTCCCTCTCATCTCTGAAAGATGATTTCTCCATGTAAACAATCCCAGGGTGATTGTACCTGGAGGAACCTAATTCTGCCATCTCCTGGCTCTCATTTGTGTTGAGAAGTCACAAGGGATGAGAAGTCCATGTAACTGTTAACCCTTTGAAGATCATGTCTGTTCTTGCTGACTATGGAGATATTTTTGGTCTAAGTTCTTCGCTGACATTTCACTATAACACATCTAGCTGTGAATTTCTTTTCTATCTTGCTTCTGATTCACTGAATTTATTGGCTCCAGATTGGAGTTTTCCCACACATGCCTATCCGTCTTTCTTCTATTTCTTCTGGAACTCTGATGATAAGGCGCAAGTTAAAACTTCTACTTTTTATCCTCTTTGCCTGTGAAAGTGTATTTGTATTTCTCATCTCTGTCTCTCTGTCTCTTCTGTGTCCCGTGGAATTCCTTCAGATATGACTTTCATTTCACGAATTCTCTCTTACGCTGTGTCTAGTCTGCGGGTTCTCTAAGTTCTCTAAGTTCAGGTGTTAATTTTACTTTCCAGAAGTTCCTTCAGGCTCTATTTAAAATCTGTAGAGACATTTTGTTATTTTCTGGTGACGTTGTCACACTTTCACATCATATGTTACTTCTTGAGACATAGGAAACGTACGAATTTTATATTCTCTTTTTGATTAATTTCAGCGTCTACTCTTTGCGGGCCTGATGCTTCAGTTTGCTGTTTCTGCTCACTTGCTCACGGTGACTTGTTTCCTTGTGTATTTTTGTGATACAGACATTTCTTCTATAATGCCATAAACGCATCGCCGTGAACCTTACGTTCTGCAAAAATACTGCTAAAAACAACAGACAGGGCTTCTGGGGGAAAATAGGCCTGGAAACTGATCTCTCAACAGTGAAGAGAACTTGGTACCCAGAGCTCCAACAGAAGAACAACTTTAGTAAAACTAGGCATCTGCACCGAGGATCACAGCCCTTGTCCTTCATGATGCAGGTCCTTAAGGGTAGTAGGACCTCCAGAGATATAGTTTTGGGCAGCATTCACTTCTTTTTTTTTCTTTTAATGTTTTATTATCCAGAGTTGAGAGAAAGGGAGGCAGAGTGTGAGCAGGGGAGGGGGAGAGAGAGAAAGAGAGGGAGACACAGAATCCAAAGCCGGTTCCAGGCTCTGAGCTGTCAGCACAGAGCCCGACGTGGGGCTCGAACCCACGAACCGTGAGATCGTGACCTGAGCTGAAGTCGGATCTCAACCAACTGAGCCACCCAGGCGCCCCTGGGAACATTCGCTTCTGATGAGATGCCTTTCATCAGACTGAAAAATCTGATCCACCAGATAGCTTTCGGTAGTTATCCATTATTTTCACATAGGCGGAAATATCTTCCCAGTAGATATTAATGTGCTGTGAAAAACTGCACGTAGACTAGCAAGGCTTTTATGTTATCCTCGCATCATTGCCCTATACTTCAGTCCCATAAAAAGGTATAAATCACAGCAGAAAAACATGGGAGGTGTAGAATAGACTGTTTGATTTTGAATGTGTGTTCCTTGGAATTTTATCCATGGCCTAGCTTTTTTTTCTTTTCTTTGCTTTTTTTTTTTTTTAGATTTTCATCCAAATTGGGGCGCCTGGGTGGCTCAGTCAGTTGAGCACCCGACTTCGCCTCAGGTCGTGGTCTCACGGTCTGTGAGTTCGAGCCCCGCATCGGGCTCTGTGCTGACAGCTCAGAGCCTGGAGCCTGCTTGGAATTCTGTGTCTCCCTCTCTTTCTGCCCCTCCCCTGCTCATGCTCTGTCTCTCTGTCCTAAATAAATAAATAAATAAATAAATAAATAAATATTAAAGAAAAATTTTTTAAATTTACATCCAAATTAGTTAGCATCTAGTGCAACAGTGATTTCAGGAGTAGATTCCTTAGTGCCCCTCCCCCATTTCACCCATCCCCCCTCCCACCACCCCTCCCGTGACCCTCAGTTTGTTCTCCATATTTATGAGTCTCTTCTGTTTTGTCCCCCTCCCTGTTTCTGTATTATTTTTGTTTCCCTTCCCTTATGTTCATCTGTTTTGTCTCTTAAAGTCCTGATATGAGTAAAGTCATCTGATTTTTGTCTTTCTCTGACTACTTTCACTTAGCAGAATACCCTCCTGTTTCATCCACGCAGTTGCGAAAGGCAAGATTTCATTCTTTCTGATTGCCGAGTAATGCTCCATTGTCTATATAGACCACATCTTTCTTTATCCATTCATCCATCGATGGACATTCGGGCTCTTTCCATCCTTTGGCTATTGTCGAGAGTGCTGCTATACACATGGGGGTGCATGCGTCCCTTCGAAACAGCACACCTGTCTCCCTTGGAGAAATGCCTAGTAGTGCCATTGCTGGGTCGTAGGGCAGCTCTCTTTTTAGTTTTTTGAGCAGCCTCCGTACTGTTTTCCAGCGTGGCTGTACCAGCTTGCATTCCCAGTGTATGGCCTAGCTTTATTTTTTATTTATTTATTTTTTTTAAATTTTTTTTTTCAACGTTTATTTATTTTTGGGACAGGGAGAGACAGAGCATGAACGGGGGAGGGGCAGAGAGAGAGGGAGACACAGAATCGGAAACAGGCTCCAGGCTCTGAGCCATCAGCCCAGAGCCTGACGTGGGGCTCGAACTCACGGACCGCGAGATCGTGACCTGGCTGAAGTCGGAGGCTTAACCGACTGCGCCACCCAGGCGCCCCTGGCCTGGCTTTAAAGTGGGTTCTCCAGGATGAGCTGGCGTTCCCTGAGGTCACTCCCCAGCCAGGACTGCATTAATCTCAACTTGGGGGTTGAGGTCCACACATGCTGTATGAGTTCTGGCCCTTTCTGTGGCTCCGAAATTTCCAGGGTGATTGTTTTCTTTGCTTTTCGCCCTCGGGTCAGACCCCAGTTAGCTTTGAGCAGTGCAGTTCCTGGGGCCAGTTAGGGCTTTAGGACTTTGTGTCAGGTCCTGGCCAAATTGAATTGTTCTCCTTGACTGTCTTGATATTTCCAAGGGCATACTGTTTTTTCTTATCCTGAAGACACCATTTTGCTATTTTTATGCAAGTCCCACTCACCTCCTCCCCGAGGATATGATAAATGATTTTGGCATCACAAACCTGAAGCAGATAGAGCAGTGTCGAAATATTGGAAATCGTGTCATTTTGCCCAAGAGGGGGACTTGGAACACTGATTTCCCCAAACACACGGCGATCTGCTCTCCTTTGTCACCGGCGAAGCCTCTTGTCAGTGTCAAGCTGAAAGGAAGTAACGTTTCCCTTCTTGTCGCTGTGTAATGTAATTTCCCATTGTGACTTCTGACGGTCTTTGAATCTGATATAAATGTCTTTCCCCCCGGTTTCCGCCCATGATTCAGTCATCCAATTGTGTTAGAAACAACTCACCCTCCCTCGTGCGGCGATCAGTTCGGCGACATTTGGAATGATAGCACCGTGTTTACAGAGAGGGAACCCTCCCCGGTAGCAGCAGAAGGGACTTCTTTCTGCACATGGCGTCTGTGTTTGATGATAACAGGTGACGTGAACTCTAGGTACATGCATCTTCTAGATGACTTAGGATCTGGGTATGATGAGCCTGAATTTCGTCGTCTTTGTCTTTTTTTTTTTTTTGAAAAATAAAACGTCCCGTGGTTTTCGCATGCGCTGTGTTCAGGTCACCTAAATCTGTCCAAGTCTGTGTGGGGCATCAGTAGCCTTGTGCTTTGTGGTCAGTGTCAGCATGTGGGCAGATATTTAGTAATTTGCTTACAAGAAGCTCTGTGTTGTCCTCGAGGCGCCCAGTCTAACTAGAAATGCATTTATATGTATCAAATAGACATTACAAATAAAAAAAAGACCCCTGGTAGTTTTATCTCTGGGGAATATATTTGGATGTGTGAGGATGCCTTGTTCCTCTGAGGAATGATGGGGGAAGGAAATCGCTCAATGGAGTGGCTTTTGTTGGTGATGAAGCTCAAGGAAGGTCGCGGTCTCCTCTCCTTTGCCAAGATGCAGCGCTCAGGAGGTTTTGAACTTGAAGACTTAACATGAGTTCTAGTGATTAGGAATTCGCTGATCCGGGTTGGTAAAAGAACCAATATATGTTAGAATAGGTCGCCCTGTGGCTCGTGACCCACGCGCTTAAGTTGAAGCACCTCTTTTTTAAGGTGGAAAATATAGTCCCTACTGTCTCTTTTGTAATATTGAGAAGTCAGAGGGCTACAAGGGAACATGGAAAAATCAAACCCACAATGCCTCACTCAAATGTAGGATTCTCTGGTAAAACAATAGTAATAATAATTAAGATACATTGAGAGTAAGGCGAAAGGTATTCTGCCCCCTTCCCAGGCCCTCATGAGAGGTGGTCACTCTTGCCACTTGATACGTGTTCTAGAACGTTCACAATGGGTTTTTATTGGGGCGCCCGGCTGGCTCCCTTGGCAGGGCATGCACGTCTTGATCTCAGGGTTGTGAGTTCAAGCCCCGTGTTGGGTATAGAGCTTACTTTAGAAATAAATTAGTTTTTGGGGCGCCTGGGTGGCGCAGTCGGTTAAGCGTCCGACTTCAGCCAGGTCACGATCTCGTGGTCCGTGGGTTCGAGCCCCGCGTCGGTCTCTGGGCTGATGGCTCGGAGCCTGGAGCCTGTTTCCGATTCTGTGTCTCCCTCTCTCTCTGCCCCTCCCCCGTTCATGCTCTGTCTCTCTCTGTCCCAAAAATAAATAAACGTTGAAAAAAAAATTTAGAAATAAATTAGTTTTTTATTGAGGTGAATTTAGATACAATAAAGTGGCCACATCTTAAGTGGACAACTCAATGAGTTTTTACGTCTGTAGGAAACCATGCACTGCCAGCTTAGATGGGGACGTCTCTAGAACCCCACAGGCTCCCTTGAACACTCCCCCGTCCCAAAGGTAACTATCGCTCTGACCCCTATCGTACGTTGGTTTAACCTGCTTCTGTACTTCGTACAAGGTATGCAACATATATCCTTCTGTCTGGCTTCTCTGACTCAACGTTGTGTTTCTGACCCTCATATTTTTGTTGCATGTGGTGGTCATTTGAGTTGCCCTTTCTCGGTCGCCATGTGATATTCCGTGTGTGGACAGACCCCAGTGTGTATCCCTTCCCGTGTTCGGGGGCATCTGGGTTGTCTCCGTAGTGAGGCTGCATTAAGAAGGAAGCTACCACGAACCTCTCTAGACGTATCTTTGGTGGCCACGATCTCTCGCTTTTCTTGGGCGTAGACCTGGGTGTGGCATCGTGAGTCATACTTGGGTACCTGCCTCTGGCGTGCTGTCAAAGAGCTTGACGAGGTGGCCGTGCCCACGGATGCCCCTCCGCGGGCTGCTCTTCATCCGTACCCACAAGAGGTGCTCTCGGTCTTGAAATAGAAAGACTTCTGGATGAGCGGGGGAGTGGAATCTGGTAGTGGTTTCCTTTTGTGTTTGCATTTTCCTTGACGAGGAGTGTTGTGGACCATTTTTTTTTTTTTAAGTTTATTTATTTATTTAAGTAATCTCCATGCCCAGTATGGGACTCGAACTCACAACCCTGAGATCAAGAGTTGCGTGCTCGCCTGATGGAGTCAGCCAGGCGCCCCTGCTCGGTACAGCTTTTTATCCAACTAAATTCTGAACATTGCCTATTTCTCTTTTCACAGGCCTCCCCCCACCCCCCCTCCCACCCTCCCCCAATGAGTTACCTATTTTGTTTGTTTGTTTGGCTTTGTTTTAATTTCAGGGGATTGTAATGGAATCGTGATTTCACGGTCCTAGTCTGATTTTCAAAAAGCGTTGAACGTGTTGAAGAATTCCTAAGGCGTGATCCTTCGGAATGATTCGCCCGCTCGTTCCCTCACCCACGACCCACCGACTGCGTGCTGGGGAGGTGTGGGGGTGGCACCCCGAGACACCCACACGCCAGCACACAATCCTTGACGTTAAGGAGCTTGGCTTTCACTTTCCTCCCGGGATTCAGCTCTCCGTATTGTGAATTTTCCCGTTTGCCCTCTAACGGGCTCTTCAGTGGCATTTTGGTGACAAAAGTCTTTACAGTCAGGTTTTGTCCGTCGGTCTGCTTTGGAAGAACGACACACTGGACCCAGTTGGGCGAGGAGCAGTGCCTAATCTCTGCCTTCTGATGGAGCTGCCCATGGTTAGTGTGGTGTTAGGAGGAAAAAGGAAAAGGTTATCAAAATGAATGGAATGTGAACTAATATTCCGGAACAGAGAGAACAGTGTTTTCTAAACGCATGCATTACACGGAGTTCATCCATGTCGGGCAATGAATAATTCCCTTTCTCTAATTCGCCCTTGCCTTGTGACTGTTGGGCGCTTACATAATTTCTAAATGCAAAATAGGATATTGTTTAACAAAAAACTGCACAGTTAGTGGTTACGAATTGTTAGTGAATTTCAAGTTATGTTTTTAAACGCTGGTGTCAGTTTCTCCCTTTCTCACAGCTCTTGTTTCATTTATCTCGGGCGATTCTTTTTGCTGCCAAAGTCTGCATTTTTAGGGGCGGTTGTGTGCCCTGAAACTGTTAATGGGGCTTCTTTATTCAAGTTCATTGCAATTCTGAGTCTTGATTAACCAAAAGAATTCTCTAGACAATGCAGGAGGCTTCACTACTGGGCTTGCTCATGAGTGTTGCTATAGAACCTGACTCGAGGAAACGTTTTAAAAGTTAAATTACATTCAGATCCTGACCATCAGCGCTTAGAAGAACGTGTTAGTTACTCAGGGAGTTAGCGTTCTGTTTATGTGCAGTTACTACAGCTTCTAAAAGTATTTGGCTTTGAACATTCGTAGCTTTTAGATTCTTTAGGGAGGTCCCTAGCGTGAAATAGAATAGGAACTTCTGAGCCATTTATGAATGAAGGTAGAACTTTAAGAAGTAGGTGATAGAGTCAACCTGGGTGGCTCAGTCGGTTAAGCGTCCGACTTCGGCTCGGGTCATGATCTGTCAGTTCGTGAGTTCGAGCCCCGTGTCGGGCTCTGTGCTGACAACTCCGAGCCTGGAGCCTGCTTCAGATTCTGTGTGTCTCTCTCTCTCTTTCCCTCTCCCTCCCTGGCGTGCACTCTGTCTCCTCTCTCTCTCTCAAAAATAAAGAAACATTCACAAAAAAAAATTCGAGAAGTATGTGATAAGACTTCACATTTCTAGTTTATGATAAAATATACACACGCTCTTTTTTTTTTTTTTTTTTTTTTTTAATGTGTCCTGTGTTACCTAATCGGATGTTTTGGAGAGCAAAATAAAACTATAGTAAAGAATCTGTGCTAACTTTATGCAAGAAGGAAAGGATTTGCTTTGAATGATTTTCAGTGTGGTAATTATCTCAATAAGAGAAAAGGAGTTGAGCAGTTGGGAAATTTTCTTCAGTTGAGGACTCCGAAACGCACAGGCACGGTAGGCTCACTTCTTCTCTAACTGAAGCCAGCCGAGTAGCAGTGTTAAATTTTTTTACCATTTGGGGAAACAGTCTCTTGCAAGATGACTGCTTTAGTCACCGGACGTATAAGGAGTTGTACTTGTCAAATGTTTTCGCTGCCCTCGCTCTAACGCTGAGGTTTGACATCTTTACGGAACATGGTAATATCTTTAGTGCTTCTCCCAAATTTGTTTCATATAAAATGTCTGACTGGTTATCTGAAGGAACTGTTCACTGTAACAGCTTAGAAAACAACAACAAAAAAATTTTTTTTTGAAAGAGGAAGTGGTTAGTATGCATGCAGGAAATACATTTTGCAACGGCAGCTCGATCCTTTGGTTGGAAATGCTTTTTTATTTACAACGAGGGAAAAAAATGTGTACGATTGAAAAGAGACTTTCGAAAATGGGTATTGTTGCTCTGTTCCTTTATAAATGGATCAGTGTTCAAATCAAAGATTCGAGAGGGAACGCTTTTGTTATTGTCTTGTTCACGTATCTATCTGTAGAGTTTATATTCTGCGTATACGTTGTCTCTCGGGGTGCCCGTATTAAGTGAACATTCTGAATGGTTTCGGTTGTTTTGATTCTTAATATTTGTCCTGGGTAATAATGGATATGTTTTCCTCTTTTGACACTTAACATGGGAAATGGAATTTAATGGAAATGTTCTCCAATTATTAGATGTGGAGTAAATGTATTTATGTCTGGAAACAGGGCATAACTTTGATCTGTGTCGTAAGCGAATATTAGTTAGATGAGTTTTGTGGGTTTTTTTAAAGGTTGTGACACTCAGTGTTAGTTTTACCATTAAAAATGAATTTGTGGGGGTGCCTGGGTGGCTCAGTCGGTTAAGCGTCCGACTTCGGCTCAGGTCATGATCTCGCGGTTCGTGGGTTCGAGCCCCACATCAGGCTCTGTGCTGACCACTCAGAGCCTGGAGCCTGCTTCAGATTCTGTGTCTTCCTCTCTCTCTGCCCCTCCCCCGATCGTGTTCTCTCTGTCTCAAAAATACATAAACATTAAAAAAAATTTTTTTTAAATTTAATGAATTTGTGATAGGAATGTTGAAACATGCAATTATTTACTACAGTTAAGTGTTTTACAGAAGTGCTCTTTAAATTGCATTCAGCTCCAACTTTTATTTTTTTTATTATTTTTTTAAATATGAAATTTATTGCCAAATTGGGTTTCCCAGCTCCAACTTTTAGTTCATTTGCTAGCAATTGCTACTGTCCCTATATTGTGAGTCTTAATTTTCACTTACTTGTTTTTGGCGTAAGTGGTTTTTATGCTAAACAATGGAGTTTGGTTAAATAAACATCCAGTAAACCCCAAGGAAGTCAAAATGTCAAAATCTCAAGAGTATCAGGAATGGTGGGGGTGGAGGTGATACCAAAAGTGAATTTACATAGAGATGAAATACTTCCGAAAGCCTCTTCAGTGAAATATTTCCAGTATGCATTTTTTCATTTTGACATGAGACTGTCTTAGCCTTGTTTTAATGTTCCTAAAAGATAACCATTGACCAACCTCCACGTTTGCAAAATGATCTGCAAAATAGCAATAGAGCCCAGTAAGATAATAAATAGGTCATCCCCATGCCCCAGACCTGAAGATTAAGATGAATTGAATAGAAATAATATGAATATTGGGGCGGCTGGGTGGCTCAGTTGGTTGGGCGTCTGACTTCGGCTCAGGTCTTGATCTCACGGTCCGTGAGCTCGAGCCCTGCGTCGGGCTCTGTGCTGATGGCTCAGAGTCTGGAACCTGCTTTGAATTCTGTGTCTCCCTCTCTCTCTGCCCCTCCCCCGCTCATGCTCTGTCTCTCTCTGTCTCAAAAATAAAAATATTTTTTAAAAAATATGAATATATTCATATTTTATGAACATACGAATATGCCTATACAAAAATGAATTAAATACATAAAAATGATATTCACTTAGGCTTCCATATGGCAACTCATCTAAGGAAATATTTTCATTTTCACTGAGAGTGAGGGGGCTAGCTGGGGCAAGAGTTTGTTCTTAATCTTTGGATCTTGTTTCCACCACTCATTAATGGGATGGCACAAGACGGTTTGCTTCCTGTCTTGAGTGTGTTTCCTGTTCTGTGAAATAAGGATAACATTGTGCACCTCAAGGGCTTGTTGTGAGGTTTCAGCAGTATGTGATCTGCATAAAGGAGAGGCCTGCTTTTGGACCACGGTTAAGTGGTCGACACTTGTCATCATCTGTATTTTGTCTGTTTGTGTCCCTCTCTTTTGGTTACTTCTGGCTCCTTCCTCCTCCGTTCTTACTCCTTCGACCTACTGTGAATCACTTGAGTATATTTAGAACATTCTAGGCATCTAGGCATTCTGTAAGAACACTTATTGAACAAATAGCTCATCAAGAGGATTGCAACAGGGTGCCTTTCGTGAGGGCTTTGGTTAGCCGATAACGATAAACTGGAGAGACGAGGAAAACTCGAGTCAGTTGGAGAATAAGATAGAGTATCATAGGTTACATGCCAAACTGCCTGGTGAAGATAATAACGATAGCAGTTTAAAAAAATGGTTTATGAGAGGGGTACCTGGGTGGCTCAGTCGGTTAAGCATGCGACTTTGGCGCAGGTCATGATCTCACAGTTCGTGAGTTCGAGCCCCGTGTCAGGCTCTGCTGACAGCTCAGAGCCCAGAGCCTGCTTCAGATTCTGTGTCTCCCTCCTTCTCTCGCCTCTCTCTTACTCACACTCTGTCTCTCTCTTTCATAAATAAAAGCATTTAAAAAATGGTTTATGAGAGACATCGTGTGGAAAATCACCGGGTCCTGTGAGCAGCAAATACGAGGAGTTCAGATACTAGGATTCTGCATCTGTGAAAGCTCCGTGGAGATGACAGGTTGTTGAGATAGGCCTGAGGCTGGAATTGGGGCCTGAACATGAAGGATGTGTAGAAATTGAAAAGATGAAGCAGGCAGAGGTCAACAGAGTGGAAAGTGCCGCATCCAGGGTTCTGAGGGAACATGCTGCTCAGGTTGGGCTGCCTGGTGGGGCAGGGGGACTGAGTAGGGTCTCCTGGAGGGATGGCATGAGAACAGATGATGAAGAATGTTAAAAGCCAAATGGCAGAATGAATGTGACCCCGATGAAATGCTATTGAACCTACTTCTCAAAAAACTCACGGTGGAAAAGTGCTTTATATTTTCTAAAAGGGTTCTGATCCTCTCTAGAATTCTTTTGTCCCTTTCTGGATAAACAGGGTAAGGCGGTAAGATGTTGAATTATCATTAGCTGGAAGTGGCCCTGCTGGATATGGTACAGCCAAGACCGAAGTGAGTGTCCATGCCTCAAATTCAGTTCTTGTCTGTGGACCCTATGACTTTACTATTGGATTACGTTGAATGAGCTCTTTACTGTTAACCACTGCTCTCACCTACAGAACTGGCAGGTAATAGTGAGTTGGGGTAAGGTGACTAATAGCAATTGACATGAGGCCTCAGTATCAGGGAGCCAAGGAGGAGAGGCGGGGATTGTACTGGACCAGGAGGCAGACACCTGGAAGTTCACCATCCATCCTCACCGCTGTAGACACATTACCAGGCAGGCCCAGTGTTGTTACTTCTTCCATATTATTCCTTTCTGGGTTAAATTTCCTCCTTCCCGGATGATAGGTTGTTCTACTTTTCTTCCTTGAGGGTTTGTGAGCAGTACTTCCTTCTTTATTTGTCTGAAGTCTTTATTTTGCCCTCATTCTACCGTGCTGGTTTAGCTAGGTATGGAATTCTCAGCTGACAATTATTTTCTCTAAACATTTTGAAAATATCATCCCAGTGTGTTTTATCTTTGATCATTCCTCTTGGGAAATTGGCTGTCTACTTAATTGCATTCCTTTGTAGATATTTGACTTTCCTTCCCTAGTTGTTAAGACTGTATCTTTGCCTTTGGAGTTCTGTAGCATCGCTATGATGTTTCAGAGTACATACTTTCTATTTCTAATTTTTCTGCTTGGGGTTC
The DNA here is from genome assembly GCF_014898765.1 of Herpailurus yagouaroundi. Lineage (NCBI taxonomy): Eukaryota > Metazoa > Chordata > Mammalia > Carnivora > Felidae > Herpailurus > Herpailurus yagouaroundi. The sequence goes on along the minus strand of NW_024412401.1, from coordinate 51,770,903 downwards.
AATTGGGGGTTTGTTCCTTTTGTCAATGTAGGAAAAGCTTTCAGGTACTAGCTCTTCAAATGTTGCCTGGGTTTCATTCTCTCAAATTGTTGGTTCTGGGTCTCCTCGTAGATGTGTGTGAAACTCCTCATCCTATTCCCCGTGCCTTCTAACTTTGTTTCCATTCCTTCCCTTTCTTTATCTCTGTATATTACATTTTGTGTAACTTTCTCAGCTACTTCATGAATTCTCTTCAGTTATTCTGTTATTTAACTCATCTGTTAAGTTTTCAAATTTCAGTGACCGTATTTTTTTATTTCCAGAAGTTCTATTTGGTTCTTTTCCATATATGCTTCATTTTTATAATGTCTTACTATTTTCTTCTGAGTTCTATTGCTTCTTTTATTTCTTTACTTTAAATATTCCTGTTTTATATTTTCTTCCAAATTGTTCTTTTACCTCAAGTTCTGATGCTGATAATTTTTCTCTCTATTGTATCACCTCTCATGGTGGTTTATTTCCTTGTGCATTTGTGATTATTATGGTCTTTTTTATATGAACATGTCTTCAATAGGGATGGTTTTTTCTCTGAGAATCCCATAAAAGCAGGATTAGGTGAAACCCGGCAAGGTTTTATATCGGTTTCTTCCAGACAACCTGGGACCAATTTTTATGTTAATTACTTGGGTCGGGAGTTCTTGTACCATCTGTATAATATATACAAGTTTAAGATTTTTGTTTCTCAGAGGACACACTTCCTCCACTCCACCCCGTAGCCAAAGACCTTACAACTTCCTAGCTGTCTTCTCTGTCACTAGAGAAGTTTTGTTAGGTGTCACCCAACTTAAAGAAAAGCAGAAAAAATGAACACCGAGATTAAAATAAAAAACAAACCTGTGGTCTTACATCTTGAACGAATTGAGCGTATATGCTGAATACCACATGACAACTTTTTAGTATTAAACCTTACTGGTTAGACGTCTGTTGTCACTCGGTACTAAGGACAAACAGCTGCTAACCTACTGCCAAATACATCAGATTTCTTCAGAACAGGATGCATGTATTTAATTCTTTCCCTGGGGTATGTAACGTGACTAATTTTTGTCCTCTTCTGAGGAACCGATCTTTTCTAGAACTGCATTAAAAGGGCTTTTAGTATTTTTGTTCTTCACAGGAACCCCACAGCCATAAAGAAAGGTCATTTGGGCATTAACTTTCTAGAATCCGGGCTGTCATCTTCAGCTGTACTCATGTGAGACCTTGTGAGTGTCATATTCTGGGGTGAGATTATTTATTAAGGGGAGAGAGAGAAGAGAAAGAGGTAGTCAATTTCCACCCTGCCACAGCTGAAAACGCAAGTTTCTTGCCAATGACAATGCCTTAGAAACAAGGGAAGAGAAGGGGGTCGAGTCTTGGAGACCATGATTTATATTTTAACAAGATCTTGGGGCTCATGCCGAATGTTTCACTAGCCTACCTTGGGCCTGTGCCAACACCAAGATGAACGCTATCAGCATTGGCTTCCCTTTCAGCAGAAATGGTCACTCACCTTTGGTAAATAGATATTTCCAATTCTACTTTTCAAATAAGGCAACCAGGGTATAGGGGAACAGAAGGCCTTTTCTTAAAACTGTTTAGCAACTGAATGGCCCATGTGGGATTGAGATGCTGGTCTCATTTGCTATCTTTTCTGTGTTCTCTCCTTCTATTTCAGTGACTATGGACCAAAGTAACTTCTAATACACTGGGGCTAGAAGTTGTAAGACTGTTAAAAAAGAATCAGGAAATTGCTGAAATATTTCAAGCATATTTCTTTGGTTAACTTATTTTGAAGTTTTTCTCTGTTTTGTGTTTTAGCTGCCTTTATAATTTATCAAAGACAGACTCATTGTTTTGGCAAGTCCCCGGCCTGGAAGTCTCCAACAAAAACTCCCAGCCCTCTGTCTGAATAGGAATTTTTAAATGCATGCTTAGTCTTGAACTTGAAAATGTATTCTCGATGCAGCAGTTTGCTGGGAAATTTAACCAATGCCATTTATCATACCCTGCTCCAGACAGAGAAAATTTTCATCTCTTCCTTTGTTAGTATCCTTCCTACTACGTTATCTTTCTAGAGCTTTCCTTTCCTTTCCTCTTTCTTTTTCTTTCTTTCTTTCTTTCTTTCTTTCTTTCTTTCTTTCTTTCTCTCAAAGGCAAGCCATACCTCTTCCATCTTTAAGTTTCTGGAATTCACCATTAGAATGTGTTTCTTTAATCTTTTCGGCAAAATAAAATATTTCTTAATCACTCTTTTCAAAAGTGATCACTGTTAATTATTAATGTTTTATTTTTACAATCACCAAAGTATGCTGTAAATGCTGTTTGGAAACCTTAACATTTTGTTTACATCACATACAGCTTTCACTTTTCTGAATCGTTAAGTGCTCTTACTTTTTTTTTTTTTTAAGCAGGCTACACTTTAGTCCATCAAGGATATGACATATATTTAACCAATCACATGACTGAGCATTTGCTTCAAATTATCGCCTAGCGTAAATAATACTGTGATGAACATCACTTGTGGACATTTAAAGTGATTTCATTGGCAGGGCAGTGGGCTCTTGGCTGTCTCAGCCAGTGTAGCCTGCGACCCTTGACCTTAGTCAGGGTCATGAGTTTGAGCCCTACATTGGGTGTGGAGATAACTGAATGAATGAATGAATGAATGGATAAAAGAATTTCATTAGGAGGACTTCCCAGAAGTAGAATTGCTAAGTCAAGGACTAGGGAGCATGAGTACGCCTCCTAATCACAGACAAATCCTAGAGACATCCAGTGTAACAGTGAAAGTTTTCAGGGATTCTCGACTGGTTGCTGTTTTTACGCATCTCGAAAATACCCGGCAAATAGGTCAGAGTATTCAGTGGCCTTTTCCTCCCTCGTTTGCTGCCACAGTGCGTGTACTTCTCATGAACCCAGCCGGGTCCAAAGGAAGCGTGTCTAGTGCTTAGGGCTCTTTGCCACTCTGAGAATATGGTGAACGGCTTTGCCAGCTGTCGATTGGGGGCCGTTGTAATGTGCTGGTGTCATTTAGAAGCACTGCAGCTGTGCTTCTGGAACTTTCCAGTGACTTGCCCCAGGCTGTCTTACCTCCTCTCAGTAGTTAGCGCAGTTCACAAATGAAGGATTCCGGGTTGTCATGTTCCCAGCGATTGTCCGAGGGTTTGAATGTGCAGGGACTTTTACTTCTAAACCATGGAGTTCTGTAAATCGGAATCATTTGCAGCAAGCAAATTTTTGTAATCAGGTGAAAGAGGATGGACAGAGGCCAGAGAACCCAGGTCTTTAAATGTGTAGGTTGTCACTTGATCCGCAGTATATTTTTTTAGGATTTTTTTTTTTTTTTTTGAGTAACCTCTATGCCTACGGTGGGACTCGAACTCACCACTCTGAGATCAAGAGTCGCACGCGCCACCAACTGAGCCAGCCTGGCGCCCCAGTTTTATCTGTGATACTAAGTCAGCGGCTGAGGTAGTTTGAAGATGGGTGAATTTGCAGCCAGGAGCCCCACTGGATCCATGCTGTGACTTCAGCCCAGGCCATCCAGCCATCTGGCTCGATCCTGGTGGTAGTGGTCCAACCCGTCTTGCCCCCAACAGTGGAGCTGCCTCAGGTCGCCAGCTACTGGATAATAATGGTGGGTAGCCTGGCAGTGATACCAAATGGTGATTCCGAATAACATCTCGGTTTAGTCCTCTTTTCCGTCCAGCCTAAAATACGTTTGGCTTCTTTTTATGTTAATGAAATGAAACATCGGAGGGGTGCCTGGGTGGCTCAGTCAGCGGAGCGTCCGACTCCGGCTCGGGTCATGATCTCGCGGTCCGTGGGTTCGAGCCCCGCGTCGGGCTCTGTGCTGATGGCTCTGAGCCCGGAGCCTGCTTCCGATTCTGTGTCTTCCTCTCTCTCTGCCCCTCCCCTGCTCGTGCTCTGTCTCTCTCTGTCTCAAAAATAAATTTAAAAAACACTAAAAAAGAAAGAAAGAAAACACTGGGGCACCTGGGTGGCTCAGTCGGTTATGCGTCTGACTTTTTTTTTTTTTAAGTTTTATTTATTTCGAGAGAGACAGAGAGTGACCAGGGAATGGGCAGAGAGACAGAGGGAGAGAGAGATCCCAAGCAGGCTCCGCACTGCCAGCGTGGAGCCCGACGTGGGGCTCAAACTCACGAACAGCGAGATCATGACCTGAGCCAAAACCAAGAGTTGGTGGCCCGACCGACTGAGCCATCCAGGCACCCCCAGCGTCCCGAGTTTTGATTTCGGCTCAGGTCACGATCTCGTGTGAAATCGAGCCCCACTGGGGATCCTCTCTCTCTGTCTCTCCCTGCCCCTCCCCGACTCATGCTCCTTCTCTCTCTCAAGATAAATAAAAAACATTAAAAAGAAAAAAATCTCTAAGAATAAATAAATGAATAAAATAATGAAATAAACATCACAAGCGCAGGTGCTCTGGAGAACACCTACTGTCGTTTGAGCTCCCAGTGGCAAATGCCAAATATTCCTCTTTGCCGTTCCTAGATTTGGGGTTAGGAAAGGATGGGCCTTTCAAATTTGTTCTATTACACGCTTGTTTTTTTTTTTTTCAACGTTTATTTATTTTTGGGACAGAGAGAGACAGAGCATGAACGGGGAAGGGGCAGAGAGAGAGGGAGACACAGAATCGGAAACAGGCTCCAGGCTCTGAGCCATCAGCCCAGAGCCTGACGCGGGGCTCGAACTCACAGACCGCGAGATCGTGACCTGGCTGAAGTCGGATACACGCTTTTAACAAAGGAGAAGACAGCTTCCCCAAACCTCTGAGCACCGCTGCAGTAAATGGTTTCTCACTTAAGGAGCAGCATTGCCTGTCGATCTGGGAGGTCTGAGGTCATTTAACTGTTGCTCAAAAAAGGAACCAGTCTCTTTGCTTGTTAACAATAAATATATAAATGGAACGAGTGCGTATTTGCCCATCTTTGTGAAAAGGTCAGAAGCCACGAGCAGCTGGTAAAAGACAGAAGATATCATTTGTTAAGCAGATCAGCCATGTTCCCCACGTGAAAGCGGACGAGTTTCTTTTTTTTTTATTTTTTAATTTTTTTTTTTTTCCAACGTTTATTTATTTTTGGGACAGAGAGAGACAGAGCATGAACGGGGGAGGGGCAGAGAGAGAGGGAGACACAGAATCGGAAACAGGCTCCAGGCTCTGAGCCATCAGCGCAGAGCCCGACGCGGGGCTCGAGCTCACGGACCGCGAGATCGTGACCTGGCTGAAGTCGGACGCTTAACCGACTGCGCCACCCAGGCGCCCCGCGGACGAGTTTCTTAATACACCCTGTATTCTCTGCTCGTGACAACGGGGACTCAGCCAGCAGTGGTCTTCTGTCCCTCAATATCTGAAATATTAAGGGAGAGAATAACACCGCACTGGACAGCAAATGGCTGCACATTTTGGCCAGTGCGAATCGTCTAAATGTAACTAACTAAATGGACTACAGTATTTTTATCTCTAAACCCATTAGGATTTCGAAGCCTCCGACGGCGGTTCGGTTTCTAAAATATTGTCTTCTTTATTTAGAAACTCCACCTCTGACCTTTGAGGCAATCCAGCTGTGTTTCCATAGGGCAGTAGAAGGGGCTGTGTGGAGAAACCACCGAGCTGTGAAGTCATGCTTGAGCATACACACGCAGGCCTGTGCGGATTCATTTGGGGAGATTCCCGAGGGTTGGCCAAGGAAATTCTCGAGTTTAAATTCAGCCTTTCTGATTGACAGTGAAAGTGGTTCAGACCCTTATTCAAAGATGGCTGCGATTTACAGCCTCAGGCACTTGTGGTCATGCTGGACTTTTTTAGAATATTTTCTCTAAATTCTGTGACTGACTCATAAAAAAAAAATCCTCTGAACTTCTGCCCTACGGTCATGTCGCTATAAGATGCGCTGGCTTGTATTAGAACGAGAACTTTAATTGAATTGCAAGATACAGCGCATGGTCTGGTTTGGGAAGGAAGTATCTCTTTAAGATAATAGTCGCTATTTTTAGACTGACTTATACAGAGATAGAAATAAGGATGCTTCTGATCTTCATTTAGCCTTAGACGGGGAGATACCCTCTTAAAATTTCTAGCTACTTAACCGGTTACTCCAGATAAGTTTTTGAAAGCACGTTTAAACGTATTTTTTTAATTTTTTTTTTCAACGTTTATTCATTTTTGGGACAGAGAGAGACAGAGCATGAACGGGGGAGGGGCAGAGAAAGAGGGAGACACAGAATCGGAAACAGGCTCCAGGCTCTGAGCCATCAGCCCAGAGCCTGACGCGGGGCTCGAACTCACGGACCACGAGATCGTGACCTGGCTGATGTCGGACGCTTAACCGACTGCGCCACCCAGGCGCCCCTAAACGTATTTTTTTAAATGTATTCATAATCATGAGTAACTGACCCGACTCTAGTTTTAGAGAGAGATGCTTTTTAAAAAAAAATTTTTTTTAATGTTTATTTATTTTTGAGGCAGAGCACGAGTGGGGGAGGGGCAGAGAGAGAGGGAGACACAGAATCCGAAACAGGCTCCGGGCTCTGAGCTGTCAGCACAGAGCCCGACACGGGGCTCGAACCCACGAACCGTGAGATCATGACCCAAGCCGGAGTCGGACGCTTAACCGACTGAGCCACCCAGGCGCCCCTAGAGAGAGACTCTTAAGTTCCATTGTAAAATAAACCCAACAAAATAAACCTATCAAAAATAGATTTTCCATAGTAAAACTTGGTTGGAACGATGGCACATGCCCGGGCCCGGGATTCCAAAGTGGGAATTAATTCCAAGCAGCTGGTTGCTGGGATTGAGAAGAATGGGTTTATCATCCAGAAGCTTGATTCTGTGCGTGCGTGTGTGTGTGTGTGTGTGTGTGCACATGTGTGTACGTACATACTTAGGCGTGCCTAAGGATGACGTTCTGCTCTCTGTTTCAGAACTTAAGCTATTTTAAAAATTCACCAGGGTCGCCTGGGTGGCTCAGTCGGTTGAGCATCCGACTCTTGGTTTCAGCTCAGGTCATCATCTCATGGTTCATGGGTTCAAGCGCGGCAACGGGCCCCATGCGGACGGTGCGGAGCCTGCTTGGGATTCTCTCTCCCCCTTTCGCTCTCTGCCCCTCCCCTGCTCGCTCTCTATCCCTCCCTCTCTCAAAATAAATATTGAAAAATAAATAAATAAAAATTCACCAAGGTAGAATAATTTCTCCAAAATAAAGGGGACTCCATCTTGCTTACAAAGGAGGGGAGGAAACACCACCCCGTGCCCCTGCCTTGAATTTTTGAGAAAGGCATGTAAATGAAATAGAGACTTTTTTAGAAGTTGAGGTCTACCTGGGAATTTCCTTGGTTCTTGTTTTTTTTTTCCACGTTCACAACAAGATGATAAATGATAAAAACCCTTAAGTAATTGAAAGAGTTAAAAGGATTTTTGTGTCAGAAGCGTTAGGGGGACAGATGGCACGCACGTAGGTGGGAAAGCTATTATCTACACAGAGGAGGGCTAGTGTCTATTGGAAGGGATTTTTGAGGGTGGCCAGGATCTTCACATTTGGGGGACCAGCTTAAAATATTTACTAGTGGACACAGAAGCAGACGCCAGAGCGTATGGTCAGGAAGGGAGTTAACAGGGTGCCGACAAAGAGGAAGAACGTGGCAGTCGAAGTAACCAAGGGAACGCGAGACGTGGAGAAAATGGCGTTGAGATCCCTCAAAGCCCTGAGAAACTACAAAGCCCCAGGTAATAGGGAAATCGGTTTGGAAAGACTCGTCCTGTTAACCTTCGTGTGAGAAGAAAATAAAGGAAGCGAGCTCTGAATGAGCACCTTGGGCCTTGACCAACGCGCCGATGAGTGAAATGTGTCAAGGAAGTGAAAACTCAGGTGGAGCCTTCAAGTCACAGAGACAGGAAGCCACAAAGGACAGCGCGAGGCCACAAGTCTGATAGTGGGCGGGGCCAGCCGTCAGACCGAAAGTGGGGCATCGCTTTTGCAGTTGAACGTGTCCGTGTTCCCTTTCGTCCTTTTTGAAAACTGGGGGGGTTAGTAACACAAAGCAACATGGAAAACAAACAGGAAAGTTCCCTGGGTTTTGCTGGAACAGGGCCCTCTTCCTGGTGTGTTTTTGGCCCCGAGTAGCAGTGGTCGTGTCACCTGCAGGCCAAGCCACCTCTTTGTCTGCAGGGGGGTGGGGGGGTTGGGGGGGAGAGTGTTTGCCCCGCTCGAACCTCAGGCCGCGTTAGAGATTCATGAGGTCATATTGCTTAAGACATCTCAAAAGTGCTAGATGAATCCAAGGTGGGATCAGCAGCATAACAATCGGCGGTGCTTGTGGATGATCTCCCAGTTTACAGACATTCTTGTTTGAGCTTTAAAATAATAATAATCATTATTATTATTATATTATATATAATATTTAAAATAATTATTATTATATCGATTCTGTAACTCATCAACGATTGCCCCTTTCTTGCAAGTGTGTGATTAACCAAAACGTGAATTAGAAAAGAGAAACAAAGGGGCGCCTGGGTGGCTCAGTCAGTTGGGCATCAGTTGGCTGAACGTGAGTTCGAGCCCCGCGTTGGGCTCTGTGCTGACAGCTCAGTCCGGAGCCTGCTTTGGAGTCTGTGTCTCCCTCTCTCTCTCTGCCTCTTCCCTGCTCATGCTCTGTCTCTCTCTCTCAAAAATGAAAAATAAACATTTGGGGCGCCTGGGTGGCTCAGTCGGTTAAGCTGCCGACTTCGGCTCAGGTCACGATCTCGCGGTCCGTTGAGTTCGAGCCCCGCGTCGGGCTCTGTGCTGACGGCTCAGAGCCTGGAGCCTGTTTCAGATTCTGTGTCTCCCTCTCTCTCTGACCCTCCCCCGTTCATGCTCTGTCTCTTTCTGTCTCAAACATAAATAAACGTTAAAAAAAATTTTTTTAATTAAAAAAATAAACATTAAAAAATTTTTTTTAAAAAGAGAAAAATGTATGAATTTTATTATTGATTATTTAGGAGAAAATCAATGCAGTATAATACAAAATAGCACATACATGTACATATACAGACAAAAACACAAAGAGGGTGCCACATTTACTGCTTCTTTAAACTGTATACTTTTAAAAAGTTTTTTTTTAATGTGTATTTTTGAGAGAGAGACAGAGCACCAGCGGGGGAGGGGCAGAGAGAGAGGGAGACACAGAATCAATCAGAAGCAGGCTCCAGGCTCCTAGCTGTCAGCACAGAGCCGGATGCAGGGCTCGAACTCACAAACTGTGAGATCATGATCTGAGCCAAAGCCGGACACTCAACCGACTGAGCCACCCAGGTGCCCCTAAACTGTATACTTTATATACTAAAAGTAAATACCTGGGCACCTCCATGGTTCAGTCAGTGAAGCATGCGACTCTTGATCTCTGGGTTGTGAGTTCAAGCCCCGTGTTGGGCGTAGACATTACTTAAAAATTTTTTTTAAAATAAAAATAATCACAAACATTGTGGTGAGTTTTAGAAAAGGTCCATATACATATAGATCAGTGGTTCATATGCCTTTTTAATTCATGAACTCCATTGAGAATTGAGTTAAAAAAATTACGGATTCCCCCATCCCCTCCTCAAAAAACTATATAGATCAATATAGATATATAGAGAAGCAAGTTCCCACAAGGGCCGTCTAGGTGACATAAATACGTCAACTGGGCCAAGTGCAGACAATACAGAATAGCGGTGCTTGTGTTGAACTAGAAAGTAATGCCAAGTTAAGACAATAGAGAATGGTAGGGCCTGTGAAAAACTAGGGTTCACATCCTTACCTAAGCCAAATTCAAATTCTCAACAATTTCTAGAAAATAACACCTGCTACATATAACACATTTGAGGTCAGTTTGACTGCAGATCCCTCCGGTTGGCGGTCCAAGGCCCCTTACTGTATTCATTAAACATGGGGGTGTTCTCATTTTTTGGCCCCAAGGCACGTCAGCAAGCTCAAGTACGTCACCAAATGGCCGAGGACAGCAGAGCCGATTACTCGTCAATTCTCCAGAAATTCAACCACGAGCAGCACGAGTATTACCATACTCACATCCCCAACATATTTCAGGTAAGTGATTCAGACCTCCCGAGGTGGCCTTGCTTTGAGAGCCACGTTGCCTTGGAATCACGATGGCTGGGCTTATATGCTGAGTATTTATATAGAGTTCTAAATTTCCTGGCACTGAAGCCATTTTTTAAAGCGTCCGGATCAAGCCTTGACTGGCACCAAGGTGAACTAGAACATTAATCTCAAGGTTAATCAGTTGGCCTTTCCAGACATCCTCGGTTGGTACCTGCAGCCTTTCTTGGCCAGTTTGAGAATTTACAATTCTTAGACTAGTGCCCTTTTCACCGAAAGGACTGTTCTGGTTCTGAAATGCCAACTTAACCTGAGGAGTCCTAGCGGAATTCCTAAGGTGGTAGGATTTGAACAAAGGACAGAACTTTTCTCTGGATTGTTTCTCTTTGGGCTACTTTAGGTTGTCGGAAATGGCATGAAGAAAGATGTATACGTGTTCTCCCGCTTTGGGAATCTTTTACGACTTGTGTCCAGTTGTAGGGAAAATAACAAGTATTTGCGTCTTAGTGTCTACGCACACAGCAAACAAGAAGCTCCAGCTTGTAGAAGGAAGATACACCAGTGACATCTCGGCCTGTGTTGGGTTGAGGCGGTTAACTAACGCCAGGCTTTTGGTAAAGAGTGAAGTAGGGGATCAAAGGCAGAAGAGATAGTCTGAAATGTATCACCGATAAAAGCACTTGAGTTTGGGGTTCTCAATGAAGCTGGAATGGAATCCTATAAAGTATAGTAAAACCTTGGTGTGCGAGCATAATTCATTCCAGAAGCGTGCTTGCAATCCAAAGCACTCGTATATCAAAGTGAATTTTAGGAACCATTGGCTCAGTTGTGATCCTGTGACACTCGGCATCGCGTACTACTCGTTTGCAAGGCGTCGCTCGTTTATCGAGTTAAAGTTTATTAGAGATGTTTGCTTGTCTCGTGGAACACGTGCAGAACAAAGTTACTCGCAATCCAAGGTTTTACTGGATACATTTGGGCAGCCTAACGATTCATAAAATAACGTGTACAGCTGGTGAATGTGGAGGCAATAATTACAATGAATGTCTAGCTCGAACCCTATCGATGGACCTGTTTCCCTCCTAGACTGTTTGCTAGAGGTGACAGTGCCACTGAAGGCAACTTCCGTAAGTAAGAGTGGACTATGTTAATTTCATACAAAATCTAATGTTGCAGAAAATACAGGAGATGGAGGAAAGGAGGATACTGAGGATTGGGGAGTCAATGAAGACCTACGCCGAAGTTGATCGGCAGGTGATTCCGATCATTGGGAAATGCTTGGATGAAATAGTAAAGGCGGCCGAATCGATTGATCAGAAGAATGTAAGTATTGTAGCTTGGACTTAACTTACAACCAAGTATCTCTGGTTCCACCATTTCTTCACCACCGCCTCCAGCGACCTCACTGGATCATCTCGCGGTGGGGAGTTGCTTCCCGTGATCACCAGTACTTTGAGCAGTCGTTATACCGCTTTCAAGTGTTCTCTTCATCCCTCAGGGTTTTGGATTCAGCTCTCAAACTTCTTTTGTGGGAGACACAGATAAGTCTGAGACATCGCAGAATTAAATGGCTTTCTTGTCCGTTGGCTGAATAACCCCCCACATTGGGATCTGGTTCTTTAAGGCACTACTGAGGTTTTGGGCCAGGTATTTCTTTATCGTAGGGGCCTGTCATGAGCACTAAAGGGTGTTTAGAAGCATCCCTGGTTTCTACCCACCAAATGCCGGAAGCACCCCTTCCCAAGTTGTAATGGTCAAAAGTGTCTCTGGACGTTGCGAAATGTCCCCTACAGGGCAACACCGTCTCCATCTGAGAACACTGCTTAGGGCCAGTGTCATTCGTTTGGATTCCTTTCCTAGAAACCTGTTTTCCCTCAATAAAAGTATCGACTAGAACACCAGCATAGGCTTTTACAAACATTCATTAATTTGCAAAACCAAATATTGAACAAAAAGCGATGTCGTAAGTCTTCCTTGTCATACGAGTGTCTTAAAATGAGTCCAGGCGAGGGATCAAAGCCATCTTTTCTGTATGAACATATCTCAGCATGTAGATTTTTCATTGCTCTGAGAATATGTGTGTTAACATTTAAGGCCATGTGTGTAAAAAAACAAAAAACTCTCGTCAATCCAATGTGCAGAAATACTTCCAAATGTGTTAAATGGTAAGTGTTTTTAGGGGGAATAGTTCCAGTAGCAGGCATATTTTTTTCATTTTAGGATTCCTCGACCTCTGTTTTAGTAAATCTGTTTGCCAAGAGCCCTCTTCTTCGGGGACTTCAGCCAACTTTTGGGGGGAAGATTACTGATGCTTCTGAATTAATGGTGTTTCCCTCACAAAACTACGTTGTGCCCACATGGATTCACAAGTGATCAAACCATCCTTTCCTGAAGCTGAAAATTTCTTTATTTGATGGTGGTTTTCTTTATGTCCTTTAAGCATCTGAAGGGAAAAACAGTTTAGACACACGTGACTGGGCTTGCATCCACGCAGTCAAGTTTTTCCATGCAACGAGTGCCTGCTCCGTTTCCTGATTGCCATTGCTTCATCAATTTCATCGATGGTGGCTCATCGATGCCTGGCTCATAGAGGGAAATCAAGTCTCCGTGAGGCTTTTTCTAATCTCCCTATTTAAAATGTCAACGGTCACCAATAAAATACTGTGGGGAGGGACCTTTTAAAGGGAAATAGTAATGGGGCGCCTGGGTGACTCAGTCAGTTGCATGTCCGACTTCGGCTCAGGTCATGATCTCGCGGCTCATGAGTTCGAGCCCCGCATGAGGCTCTGTGCTCCGAGCCTGGAACCTGCTTCCGATTCTGTGTCTCCCTCTATCTCTGCCCCTCCCCACCCCTCTCTTTCTCTCTCTCTCAAAAACGATAAACGTTAAAAAAATTTTTAGAAGTGAGGTCAGTTCTTGACTTTTTTCCTTAGCTTCATTACTTCTGGCATTGATGAAAATCTGAAACAAGCCTGGTTTAAATTTCTTATAGTAAGAAGCTTGGAAATTTCTTTTTCCTTGAAATTTCCTTGAAATTTATCAGATCACGTCTGAAGGATGGGTTTCCCTTTATAGGTTTTATCTGAGAAATTGTGAGCCCACTGGATTTATAGGATATTTCTCCCATTATGGGATCCTTGTTTTCCATTATATCACTGATAATTCTTTCTCACCTGTGACCTTTATGTTGCTAAATCCAAGGGTCTTTCTTTCTTTCTTTCTTTCTTTCTTTCTTTCTTTCTTTCTTTCTTTTAATGTTTATTTATTTATTTATTTATTTATTTTTAATTTTTTTTTTTCAACGTTTATTTATTTTTGGGACAGAGAGAGACAGAGCATGAACGGGGGAGGGGCAGAGAGAGAGGGAGACACAGAATCGGAAACAGGCTCCAGGCTCTGAGCCATCAGCCCAGAGCCCGACGCGGGGCTCGAACTCACGGACCGCGAGATCGTGACCTGGCTGAAGTCGGACGCTTAACCGACTGCGCCACCCAGGCGCCCCAATGTTTATTTATTTTTGAGAGTGAGAGAGACAGAGCATGAGCAGGGAAGGGCAGAGAGGGAGACACAGAATCCAAAGCAGGCTCCAGGCTCTGAGCTGTCAGCACAGAACCCGATGCAGGGCTTGAACTCAGAAGCCGTGAGATCACGGCCTGAGCTGAAGTCGGACGCTCAGCCTACTGAGCCACGCAGGCGCCCCTCCGAGGGTCTTTTCTAGGTCTTCATTCAAGTTCTTATTCAAGTACTTGAAGTATTAGGAGCACTGGCCCCCACTTGGCCACCCCCCTACTTACTCTTCCTTTACGTGATTCCCAGGAAACCATAACGTGATGGCTTTTCCTCACTGCCTCAGTCTCCTTTGCTTATTCGTGTTTTTCTTTCTTCTTGCCATTGAAGGGGGAGTACCCCCGGGCTTTGATCTCGGATCTCTGAACTCTGCCCATTGACTCCTTGGAGCGATCCGTAGACTCTTGGAGCGTTAAGTCCCATCTCAAGTATGAATCACACATGTTACGATCCCAGCCTGGACTCTCCCCTCCACCGCAGGTTCATTCATTCAGTTGCCTAGTGGCTTCTCCTCTTGGAGGTCCAGTATGTTCCTCAAGCTTGGTGTATCCAAAATGGAGCTCCAGACCTGTCTGGCCACACCCGCGCCTCCCGGGGTCCGCACTGCCTCCGTTACAGCATTTCTGTCCTTCCAGTGGCGTGGAATCATCTTTGATGTCCGCCCCCACCCCCCCTTTCTGACACCTGCTTCAACTTATCAGTCCATCCTGCTGGCTTTCCCTTCAGAACCCATACCCTTCTCACCACCTCTCCTGATCCAAGATCTCCATCACCTCGGATTGGGCAGGAGGAGCCCGGATGACTGCAGGAGACCTCTAACTAGTCTTCCACCTTTGTCCCCCACCCCCGTTCATTCTTAACACAGAGACCAGAGGGTTCTTTTTTTTTTTTTTTTTTAAACAATAAGCCAGGTCACATGTCTCCTCTGCTCAGGGCCCTCACAGGGCTTCTGTCTCCCGGAAAAAATCAAAACCACTGGGGCCTCGACGCCCTGAACCATCTGGAACGCACGCCCTCCCGTTTATCCGTCCCACATCGCCTATTCTCTGTTCTCCCCAATGCTGTCTTCCTCATAAGCTCAAAAGGATGCTCCTACCTTGCTGTTCCTCTGCCTGGAATGTTACCTGCCTGGCTTACTCCCTCAACCTTCGGTGTTCCTTGAATGAATGTTTCAATTTGCTTTTTTTTTTTTGAGAATTCAAGGGTGAGATATTCCTTAATCCCTGTGTACCACCTCTCCTTGCACATTCCTTTCCGCCTGCCCTGTTCTCACAGCGTGTTTCAAGTTTATCTTCTTCGGCAGATTCGGCTCTTAGCACAGTTACGTGTGGTCCTGCTGCTTTGATCTTTACACCCTCCGAAACCCATGTTCTTTCCCTTAAGCCCACCACCTTGTTCTTTTTATTTCTAAAACCAGCGCCGTTCCTGGCACACGTCTGGATCTGCCCACTCGCTCGCAAGTGCCAGGCACAGTTCTGAAGTCGGAGACGGACAGTAGCAACATTAAACGAGTGTTAAAACAGGATGAGTGCAGAGCCCCTGGGTGGCTCAGTCAGTTGAGCATCTGACTCTTGGTTTCTGCTCACATCATGATCCCAGGGTCGTCGGATCGAGCCCTGCGTCAGGCTCTGCGCTGTGCATGGAGCCTGCTTAAGATTCTCCCTCTCTCTGTCTCTCTCTCTCTCTCTCCCCCCGCTGTCCCCCTCTCCCCAGCTTGTGTGCTCTCTAAAATAAAGTACAATAAAATAAAATACCAGGATGAGCATTTGGGGGAAAATGAGGTAGGAAAGGGTGTTAGAAGTGCCTGTGGGGTATTCTACCAAGGAGTGACGTTTGAGCAAAGATTTGGAAGAGGTGATTACTTATTTAAATGGGGGAGGAGGTCCTAAAGCCCCCAGCTCTCCAACAAACCGGATGTCCCCTCTCCCCCTTAATGCAGTGTCAGAATCACATGATTACTTAAGCGTTTCCACTGGTTTATTTATGTGAGGTCAGTTTCCACTTATTTTCACATGGCCATGTTTTCGCTAGAGCACAGCGGCGTGCTCACTGGCACACCCGGGCTTGTGGATCCGACTCTGCTAGCGTACGTCTCCCCCCGCGTGTGACCAGAAGCGTAGTGTCTTACACAAGGGGGATTGTTTCCCCTGTCACGTAACGGATGTCTGCAGGCAGAGGGTCCAGTCGTGGCGTGGACAGATGTCTCTGAGACCTCAGGGACCCGGGCTTCTCTTAGCTCACAGCTTTTGATGATGTGACCTTCAAACTCAACGTGGCTTCTGGAGCTCCAGCCATCACGTCCGACTTCCAGAAAGCAGAATATAGAGAAGGGCCCACACCATCCCTTTAAAGAGTTTTCATAAAATGGTGCCCTGTCCTGTCTACGTCTCAGAGATCTCAGAGGTCAAAAGTTAGGTGGTCTGGGGCGCCTGGCTGGCTCAGTCGGTTAGGCGTCCGACTTTGGCTCAGGTCATGATCTCATGGTTCACGGGTTTGAGCCCCACGTTGGGCTCTGTGCTGACAGCTGAGAGCCTAGAGCCTGCTTCAGATTCTGTGTCTTCCTCTCTCTCTGCCCCTCCCCGGCTCGTGCTCTGTCTCTCTCTCTCCGTCCCTCCCTCTCTCAAAAATAAACATTAAAACAAAATTTTAAAATAATAAAAACAAACCAAAAAAAAGAATTGAGATCTTCCCAGGGGCACCTGGGCGGCTCAGTCAGTTAAGCGTCTGACTCTGGCTCAGGTCATGTTCTCACGGTTCGAGGGTTCAAGCCCTGTCCTGGGTGGTGCCTGCTTGGGATTCTCTCTCTCGCGCTCGCTCTCTGCGCCTGTCCCTCGTTCTCTTTCTCTCAAAATAAATAAATAAAAGAAAAGAAAAGAACTGAGATCTTTCTAGGTTGCCTTCTCTATAGTTACTTTCTTTAACTTTTTAAATGCTTATCTGTTTTTGAGAGAGAGTGAGACTGTGTGAGTGCGGGCAGGGCCGAGAGAGAGGGAGACAAGAATCCAAAGCAGCCTCCGGGCTCTGAGCCGTCAGCACAGAGCCCGACGTGGGACTCGAACTCATGAGAACTCGAACTCATGAGATCGTGACCTGAGTTGAAGTCAGACACTTACCCGGCTGAGCCACTCAGGCGCCCCTGTGATATTTTATGTATACATCTATCTTTCTATGACATTATGGCTGTGATTGCCTCACACGTTTGTCTGCGCTCTCTGACCCTGAGAAGGTGAGGCACCCAGAGTTCCTAGCAGCGTGCACGCCGTAGAGTTCATTGATTTATTCAGCAAACATTTGTTGCCCACGGTTCTCCCCAGGCACCATCCATGTTCTGGGGATACAGTAGAGGAAAAACAGAAGGGAGCTTGCCTTTGGGACTGTGAACAAATGCATACATAAGGAAAAATCATGCGATGAATTAAAACCCCTGAACCACAATGAACCAAAGAAATGAGAGCGATGATCTCCTCTTGGCTTTGACTTTGGGGGGGTGCTAAATTACCTTAGGAATTTCTGGTGAGAACCAGACTTTTGTATTACTGTAGTTTTCAAGGGAATTGCGTAACAGCTGTTCATTTTTTCCTCCTGCTTTTAGCAAAGTCATTCTTCCTTAGTATTTGTTTCTCTATATGTGGACAGGTGGTTCTTAAAAGTATTCTCCCATCTCCATTAGACACATACCTTTACAAATGGCACGAAGTCTTTCTAGTTATAAAAATATTTCTGGAGGGTCGCCTGGGAGGCTCAGTCGGTCAAGTGCCCAACTCTTTTTTTTTTTTTTTAAATTTTTTTTTTTTAACGTTTATTTATTTTTTTGGGACAGAGAGAGACAGAGCATGAACGGGGGAGGGGCAGAGAGAGAGGGAGACACAGAATCAGAAACAGGGTCCAGGCTCTGAGCCGTCAGCCCAGAGCCCGACGCGGGGCTCGAACTCACGGACCGCGAGATCGTGACCTGGCTGAAGTCGGACGCTTAACCGACTGCGCCACCCAGGCGCCCCCAAGTGCCCAACTCTTGATTTCAGCTCAGGTCATGATCTCACGGTTTGTGAGTTCGAGCCCCGCGTCGGGCTCTGGGCTAACATCCTGGAGCCTGAAGCCTGCTTCAGGCTCTCTCTCTTCCTCCCCTGCTCGCTCTCTGTTTCTCTCTCAAAGATAAATAAAGATTTAAACAAACTTTTAACAAGAGAAAAAGAAAAAAATATATATGTTTGACTAGAAAAAAATCTGTTATTAACCAATATAGATACAATTCTGTGAGTCCTTATGTGGACAAAATTCTTTACCCGGTCAGCTGTATGATCATAATTCATTGTGTAAAAGGTATTTGCACGTATTTAAATGCATTCCTGTTTGGTGGGTGTCATTTCAGGATTCGCAGCTGGTCATAGAAGCTTACAAGTCCGGCTTTGAGCCTCCCGGGGACATTGAATTTGAGGATTACACTCAGCCGATGAAGCGCACTGTGTCAGATAACAGCCTCTCGAATTCCAGAGGAGAAGGCAAACCGGAGCTCAAATTTGGTGGCAAATCCAAAGGAAAGTTGTGGCCCTTCATCAAAAAAAATAAGGTACTGATGGTTGGACCCGGTGTGAAAGGAGTTTTATAAAGTGTGGCGATTTTTGACTTTCTCTGTTAAGCCTTTAAAAAACAAACAAACAAGCAAAGAATTTTAAACAGAACGCAGAATGCACAGAAAGGAAAGCTAGTGAGCTGTTTTATTTTGAACCATCATTTCTCTTTGGTGGCGGAACCTTTGCCATGGCCATTTGTCTGACTTCCGATGCATTACCACTTTGTACCGTGTCGCCCACGCTAACCCTGACCTCTACTGACCTCTCGGCCATTTCCCATCATGCCTTTCACTGCTAAGTCTCCCAGACGCCCGGTCGCCTCGGCTGGGAGAGGGGTTACCGCACAGAATTCCGATAACGATTTATCAGCAGATCTCATTGGAATCGCTTCCATGGGTTAATAACTCGGTGTTGAACTCGTGTTAACCTGTGTGCGTCCATGACCATTTTTTGCGTTTTCTTTTGATAGTGTGATGCGCCAGGCGCATGGCCGCTCTAACCTGGGCGTCGGCTGTGGTCAAGGCCGCGTGACTGCTTTTGCCTCAGGATAACTTGCTCTGTGCTTCGCCGAGGCTGTCGGGTCCTTCATTTCCTCCCCCCAAGCTCAGCTCTGTTAGCGTAGGCGGGTCAGAAGTCTTGGCCCTTTTGGCTCTAACGGGTTTGGCGTAACTAACCAGAAGCCCTAGTTTGCATGTGGAAAGTCTGCATGAGCTGCTGGTCAGATATCCCTTGGTCTTCTTTTGTTGCTTCTACTTACTAAAAACTTCCCCTTTCGTCACATGCCCCAGTGTTTTCTTTTGGACCATGGCCGGGATAGTCGATCGTTTTGCGTTGTACTTGCTTTGGATTTCCAATATGATTTGATGCTTATTTTTGTTTTGTGTCTTATCTTCTTGTTTCTGATTTTACTCTGTCACTGCTCCGTCTCTCACATGTAGCTTATGTCCCTTTTAACATCCCCCCATCAGCCTCCCCCTCCTCCCCCTGCCTCTGCCTTACCCACTGCTGTTCCCAACGGCCCCCAGTCTCCCAAGCAGCAAAAGGAACCCCTCTCCCATCGCTTCAACGAGTTCATGACCTCCAAACCCAAAATCCACTGCTTCAGGAGCCTAAAGCGTGGGGTAAGTTCCGCTCCGGAATCCTGTCTCTCTCGTGCGCTTGGGTTGTGTGTTTGGCTCTGCGTCACTTTATCTCGTTTGTGAGTTGAACCCGTTGTGTTTGCCCATAACGTGAAACCGTAAGGGCCTGTGATTCCTCATAGCTAGACAGAAGGACAACGATAGAGAGAGGGGAGGAGGAAGGAGGAAGGAGAATGGACGGAAAGAAGAAGGGAAAGCCAGCCAGCCCGGGGCTCTGTGCGCCCTTGGCGCATTTCGGAAGGACTTTTCTCCACTTCCCTTTGAAAACATCTAAGTCATTAATATTTTACCAAAAAAGGAAAGCTTCGGTTCGCTCTCTGAAGCCAGTGGCAGACGAGATGAGGAATTGGAAGTCACTGTACGCTCAGAAAATACTTGCTTGTTAATTCCCAAAACCACCTGAGTGTCGCCGAGGCACTTCTCTCCGGGCTGAGCCTCAGGGTTCGGAGGGCGGAGATGTCATGAGTTTACAGTGGTTTCTTTTTTTTTTTTTTAATTTTTTTTTTTTTTTAACATTTATTTATTTTTGAGACAGAGAGACAGAGCATGAATGGGGGAGGATCAGAGAGAGAGAGGGAGACACAGAATCCAAAGCAGGCTCTGAGCTGTCAGCACAGAGCCTGACACGGGGCTCGAACTCACTGACTGTGAGATCATGACCTGAGCTGAAGTCGGACACTCAACCAACTGAGCCACCCAGGTGCCCCTAATGTTTATTTATTTTTGATAGAGACAGAGACAGAGCGTGAGCAGGGGTGGGGCGGAGAGAGAGGGAGACACAGAATCGGAAGCAGGCTCCAGGCTCTGAGCCATCAGCCCAGAGCCCGACGCGGGGCTCGAACTCACGGACCGCGAGACCGCGAGATGGTGACCTGAGCCGAAGTCGGACGCTCAACCGACTGAGCCACCCAGGCGCCCCTACAGTGGTTTCTTTAGCTGTTTGGCTGAACTTAAGAGACTGATAAAATACCTGTTGACCAGAAGAGGCCAAACGCAGTATTTGTCTTTAAAGGGTGAAAGTAAGAAGCCGCTGACGTTTATCGAGCGCTTCTGATGTACCAGACCCTGTTCTGTGTGCTCGTTTGCTTTTCCTTCAGCCGCCCTCCGAACCTAGGTACCGAGGTTTCCTTATCTTACTGGCAAGAAAACTAAGGCATAAAAAAAAGATGAACTTAGGAAGACGGCGAGCCACAATGAAAGCCAGAGAGCCCGCTCGTCACACGCCGAGGTTTTGCGACATCCACATTCAGGGAGAACCTGGCACCACACGGTCGACGCGCCAGTGGCGGTCATTTATACTCCAGGTTGCCACGCTGATTACCATTGCCTGGCTTCACTCCCAGGGTCTTGTGGAGTTGATCCAGGAACCAAAAGTAGATACGAGTGTGGTTTACGGGAAAAGATTGGAATAGAGTCAGCCGTAGCCTCCCAGATAAATCTAACCGATCAGTGGACTCTAAGCCACACCCCCAATACTCTTCATGACCAATAACGAGTGAAGCGTGGCGATGAAGAGCAAACAGACACATGGCGCGGTGACGTATCCAGTAAAGGTCTTTTGTCCTGACCTTCGGGGATCGCCGTCCGGTGGCAGGGGGGTGTTGTTCTTGTACCGACATGATTTTTACTCTTCCCCTCCTTGGGGTAAAAAAGGAGTGTAAGTAAATAACAGCCAACTAAGTTGTTGCCTTTTAAAACAAGGGACAGCCCATCTGCTAAAATTGGAACGATACAGAGGGGATTAGCGTGGTCCCTATGTGAGAGTGACACACAGAATCATGAAACGTTCCATTTTTTTAAATGTCTATTTATTTATTGTTGAGAGAGAGAGAGAGAGAGAGCGAGTGTGAGTACACGAGCGAGGGAGGGGCAGAGAGAGAGGGAGACGCAGAATCCAAAGGAGGCTCCAGGCTCCGAGCCGTCAGCACAGAGCCCGACGCGGGGCTCGAACTCACGACTGCGAGATCATGACCTGAGCCGAAGTCGGACGCTTAACTGACTGAGCCACCCAGGCGCCCCTGCGCGTCCCATATTTTAAAAATAAATAAGTAAACAGAACAAGGGACAACCCCCCTATTTCTTTATATGCAGAGTTTCTTTCATCGGGGAATCCCAGTGTTTCATGCAAAGAATCTGTATTGTTGGTGGGATTATTTTGTTTTAAGGTTACCCAGCGTGTCAGGTTAAGAATTAGAGATTTGACTTCCGCAAGACTTCAGGAGAGCCGTTGTTAGGAGGCAGAGTATAGCATCACAAGTAGATGACAGAGCGCGTTGAGCTCTATAATGAGATCTCAATCCCTGACTCGATCAGGCTGGCTTTTAACACGCCCGTCCATCCCGCTTTTACTCCTGGAAGAATTTCCAACATCTGGCCAGGGTATTTTTGCTCGACTGTATAAAGTGTTACATCAACTGTAAGTCTGTTAACCCATCTCGGCCACTTCCAAAACCTTTACAGAGCGCTCATTTATTATATTTCTAATAAACCCC
This sequence comes from Herpailurus yagouaroundi, assembly GCF_014898765.1. NCBI lineage: Eukaryota > Metazoa > Chordata > Mammalia > Carnivora > Felidae > Herpailurus > Herpailurus yagouaroundi. The sequence continues at coordinate 51,749,019 of NW_024412401.1, read as the reverse complement.
TCTGCACGGTCTTTTGGAATCTCCTAATGGAGTATGTTGAATATCCGTGATTGTTTCCCATTTGTTTGTGTCTCTTCCATTCTGTCAACACCACACAGCCTGTCGGTTGCAAATGGTTTCTGAATCTGTGTCTCATGCTGTTCTCTGAATGTTTCAGAAAAGACCAAAGAATGTCAGTAATCAATAAGCGTACGGGAAAGATGGCTAGGAAAAATGTAACACTTAACACAGTGAAATGAGAAACCAGCTATTATGAGGATTTAAAGGAAAATCCCTTTTAAAAAAAAAATGGTCATCAGCAAAATGAAGTTTATTTCTTACTCTTTAAACCTGTGCTCAGCAAAAACAGGGTTAACAAAATTTCTCCTCAATAGTGAGTGTGCTTTTCTGAGAGTGAACTCACACATACACAGACTGGAAACATCAGTAAGGAAATAGAAACATACTTCTGCCTCCCTCAACTTTTGCTCAGTCTGCTCTTAGCAAAGGTCACATTTGATGACCCTTCCTTCAGGAAGTCGCAGTCAACAAAAAGGAAAGAAAAACAAAAAGGAAACTCATGACCGGAGTACGATTAGGAAGTTCAAAAATAAAAAGCAATCTGAGGTTTGGGGAAACAAATTTCATTTTATTCTTTTTAATTTATTATTTTTTAACAAATTGGATGTAAAGCAACCCTACCAGGCAAGGGTGTTGTAAGCCGTTGGCATCTGCAAGAAAATTCTGTTTCACTGAACATTTGTACAGCAGGTCACCTGAGCACGATTAGCCATGTTTTCATCTTTCCGTAAGAAAAATGAAACTAGAAAGTATGGTCTCGGTTTGCCATTTACAGATGTAATTTTATTGCCTTAAATTAAGATTTCTTTTCCTGGGCTGGGCAAGGGCCTTCTAAATCTAAAACATGGACATCTTTTCCCCCACGTTTGAGAGCTCGTTGCATGGAAAAATCCCATCAAAGTGGATGAAAAGATTTGGAAAGTCCTTACCGACCGACCGTTTGTCAGATGTTGCGGTTTTATGGTTACTGTAATTTTTTATTTATTTTATCTTGTTCTCTCGCTGATTATTGGCAGACTCAGTCTTTCTGTTTTCACAAAGAACTCATGAAGAGGACGATAGGGAAGCCCACGTATGCTTTTGAAGCTAGGGACTATGTTGTAAGTTTCCATGTGTCGGCCAGGTCATTCAGTCACAGCACAGGCACTAACCCCTATGACAGCACCAAGACTGGGGACCCAGCAATGAAATTCTCCACTGGCGGACCTGGACACAGGAAAAGCCTAATTCTCAGTATAAATGCAATCCCAAGCTCCTTCATCCGGAAAGCTTGGGGCGGGAGGGGGGAAGGGAACCCAACTTCCCAATAACCACCAAACTGCCTAAAAATGCCAGTGAGCTGAGCTCGGCCGTCTGAGACGATGTCCCTGGGTATATGCCTTTACGGCAGAGTCTCACCCATAAGCGCAGCCACAGAGCGTGGTCCCAGGAGAAGGACACTGTTAACGGACGGCAGTTGCGTAGCAAGAGGGCTCACGATCCGGTCTGAAACAGGTGGATCCGTAAGGGGGTTATGCCGTAAAGCTTGGAGGGCCGGAATGACCACTGAAGCAATGAGCAAGGTCATAGGGTCGTACCGTGACTTTCCATGGACCTTAAACACATTTACTCGTGTATTTATTTTCACCGTCCCCTTTCTTCGTACTTGAGGTTAGTACCTGCGGCTGCAGAATAACACATGGACCCGCTGGCTCTGTGTTCCCTCATGTGTTATTGACACGTGTGGCTTCCAAGGCTCCATACTCGTTGCCTGAAACTGACAGCTTCTTAGTTCCCCGGGTGTCTCGCAGCGCACTTAATGCCGTCTTTGAAAACGATTCTCTTAAATGATTCGGTTTCTAATGTTAAATGATCTAACTGGCTGGCTTACAACTCACGACCGAAAACCAGTTTATAATAATCGTTACAGGAATACACGGCACCGTGCTGGTGCTTTATGTAGATTACCCATCACGGTCCGCTTCGGAAAATCGAATTTTGTCTTGAAAACTCGGTATTTTCCTATTGGTGCTCGGATTTGTTTCCAGTCCTCATGATTCGTTTTCATTATGAAGTGGTGATATTCCCGTGCCATGAGGTTGGATGTTAGAATTCTTCTTTCGGGATGCTTAAGGAAGAATACATAACTTGCATACATATATAAGTGACCGAAGTAGCCGAATAGAGAGCAGGTAACGTATGAAGTTCAAATGCCGGTTCTTTGAATTAGCAGCATTGAAGACGATAACGTGTGAGGAGACATCTGTAGGTGGTAGTGTGCTTTCTAGGGAAGATATTCGCAAAGTTTTCTGCTGTGCACCCGGTGTTGTCTGTAAAGAACCCAAGTCGTGACAAACTGATCTGTGCTAAAGCTCACAGGAGGGGCGCACAAGACAGTCGCGAGTGTGCCTGTGTGTACCGTGTTCTCCCAAAAGTTTTGTCCGACCACTTCTTTCCTTCAAAGTCTTTCTTTTTCCCCCATAAGGGCAATGTCTTTAAAAGCTTCCTGCCTATTTAAAAAGAAGCGTCCATTTTGAGTTAATCTTAAGAATAAGATTTTTTAAATCTGGCTAAGGAATTTTAACACCCTCCCCACCCGCCACTTAAAATCAAAGGGCCCTTTCTTCGGTGCTTTGTCCCCAACATATTTTTGATCCTACTACAGCTGCCGGAACTTTTAGGATTGACGACAGCTAAGCAAAAAGGCACTGCGATCTCAAAACACTGCTTTATAGCCATAGAGCATGTCCCCCCCCTGTTAACGAAGAATCGAATGTTTCGTTTGCTAATTCGGAGATGCCTCGTCATCTGTTTTGTGTCGAGGAATCACTATACCTTTGCTAATCTGCAGGCCCAGCAGAATTGCACCTGCTGTGTCCTGATAATTCCCAGGAAATCCACAGCAAGGAGTAAGTGTCCCTCGGTAGTTGAGAAGGTTACCTAAAGGTAACCTTCAGAGCAGCTGCTGCTGTTAATTCCCCAAGTGCTATGTAACCCCCGGGGGTAGGGCTCAGAGTGGATGGAGAGCCTCTGAATACACCTGCCACGGGGCAGGAGGTGGTGAGCGGTGCTCAGGTGGGAGAGAACAATGTCCCGCCTCCAGCCTGGTGCAGAGAGGCTTTCTGGCTCCTGTGGGTGGTTTCCTCAAGCAACTTCCGGTCCCTGGTCCCCCGTTCACCCACTCGAGAGTGGGTGCCTTTAAGAAATGCCAGTGATTAGAGTTCCTTAGGATGGATTACTTGTACCTTATGGAAGTCCTCGCTCTCCAGACCCCCGCTGTGAGTAAAACATTCCATGTGAAATTTGGTGAACAAAAGCCTACCTGATTATTCTTGGCTTTTACTATCCGCATGTGTTACCCACTGCAAACGTAATTTAGCTCATCTCCAGGCTGATGTGACCGATACAGAACTGTGAACAGAAACTCTCCTCTTCTATCTTTATTCTTTGCTCTGGCAACGTGGCAGCTAAAAGAAGGTTTTTGGCAGGGGCCAGCCCCTCTTGTGAACGTTTGCACAGATCCGCTGCAAGCCATTTGCACAAGCGACAGGTGAATTTATGTGCTATGTTAATACGGTAGAACTGGTCGAGTTCCTCTTCTTCTGATGTGTTGTCTCTCTCTCTTTTTTTCCCGTTACCTCTTCAATTTTTACATGAAGCTTTCTCTCAAGCTGGTAAGCACAATTATTCTATGCATGTCCTGAATCTAATCAGCTTTTTTTTTTTTTTTTTTTTTGGGTGTGTGTTTCCTTTGCGTGTGCTTTTGCTGGTGTTTTTTCATCAGACCTTTGCAAAACAAAGGTCCAAAATCTAATAGGGGCGATCTTAATCTTTTCAAGTTGCTAAGAAAATTAACGCTTAACTCTTGATTTGGTTTTCTTTCTTATTGGGGCCTTAAGAGGATGGCAGGTATTCATAAGCTTTATTTAAGTGCGAGCATAAATAGAAATACTCAATATCGGGGGGGTGGCTCATGGGATCATTTGGAGTCAAGGTAAACTTCGCAGCTGGAGGGTGCTCCTCCCTGGGGACCCCAGAAGCAGATGGAAGATGTGGGGAGCCTGAAGGACACGTGCAGGGATGGTGCTGGTCTCAAACTCAGGTCCGAGGCAGCCTGCGAGAATCGCAAGCCACGGAATCTTTAAAGTTGCTACATAAATACGTGGGTGCCTTGTGCATAGCTGATTTAAGAAATCACAAGGTGACTTTACAGACACCGGAAGGAGCCTCCTAAGCCTTTCTAAAATCATGTACTTAGTGTTCTGTGTTGTTCCTACCTACTTGCATATAGCCCTAGTAAACAGACTAATCATTATTAAATTTCTTAAAAGAAACTCTTAACTCTATAACCCTTAACTGTACTTCAGTTACGTGTAACTTACATAGTAGTCTCAACGGCACAGCTGAGAATTTCCTAAGATTATGGACCATGATAAATTGCAACAATTCAACCAGGGATGAATGAAGTCAGCACTTTCTGCAATTCTGTTGATAATGCAGGATAAGAGTTTCTGGTTATCCTGATGTACACATTTGTACGCGTGCATGTATATGTATATGTGCGCATATACAGAATTTTTTCCACCTGACTCAGTGTTTGGCAACCAACTCAACCCTAAAGAAAAGGAATATTTTAGGGGTGCCTGGCTGGCTCAGTCCTAGAGCATGTGACTCTTGATCTCAGAGTCATGAGTTCAAGCTCCGCGTTGGGCGTGGAGCGTACTTAAACACACGCATGTGCGCACACACACATTTATTTGATCCTAGCATTCATTTATCAAGAATTAAGCCCAAATGGACTCACTGGTGAATTCTACCAAATATTTCGGGAAGAAATTCTATCAGTTCTCTATAATTTCTTTCAGAAGATCGAAGCAGAGGAAATACTTCCTAACTCATTCTCTGGGGCCAGCATTACCCTAACGCCAAAACCAGAAGAGGGAAGGAAGGAAGGAAGGAAGGAAGGAAGGAAGGAAGGAAGGAAGGAA
>NW_024412401.1:51728558-51743982 GCF_014898765.1 Herpailurus yagouaroundi | reverse complement strand
GAAGGAAGGAAGGAAGGAAGGAAGGAAGGAAGGAAGGAAGGAAGGAAATGAATATTTTATTAAATTGAACATTTCTTAAACTCAAAATCCAAGACGAGTCCCTAATTAAAGTGTCTACAAGAAGGAAAACATTCTAAATGTTTCAATGAACTGCGTTTGACGACAGCAACAATTGGGGAGAAATTAGATCAATTAAGTAGGCGTCTCTCAGATACTGGGGTTCCTTCCTTGCCCTTTCTGTGTTTCTTCTTCTGCTGAGGTGCTGGCAACAAAGGATAATATCACTAATAATATTAGGCAGTCTTTCTGTCTGAGATAGAAATCATTTTACCCACCCGGTATTGAATTGTTGCTTTGTATCGTTACGTAGACGCTAATAAAGAAGTGGAGTGTTGCCCAGAGACGCCTGGGGTGGAAACAAGCGTAAAATCCCAGGAAGCAGCTCGTGCTTGGGCTGTTTGTGGGGAAATGCTCCGGAGCAAGTGTTTGATTCCAGAAATGGGTAAAACGAGTTCCTCCTAGAGCCACAGCCACTTAAAATAACCATACGTGCTTTGACGCCCCCCCCCCTCCTGAAACACCAGTGCCACCTGGTGTGGCCAGTCTCTTTGTAAACCAGGCCATTCCAAAGACTTCAGAAAGTCTGTTCTGACCCGAAGCTAGAAATATAAATTCCTTCATGGAATTAAAAAGCTAATTGGACACAATGGCCTTTTAAGGCACTTCCAGACACCATACGCTCCTTTGGATGTAGAAGTTATGACCTGCATCTCCAAGGGCGACATGAGGTTTGTTTGAGGCATAGTCCATGAGATTACGTTCTATTTTTTAGTATTTTTATTTATTTTTTGAGAGAGAGAGCGTGCAAGCAGGGGAGGGGCAGAGCGGGGGGGGGAACAGAGGATCCGAAGCAGGCTCCAGGCTCTGAGCCACCAGCACAGAGCCCGATGCAGGGCTCGAACCCACGAACTGTGAGATCATAACCCGAGCCAAAGTCGGGGCACTTAACTGACTGAACCACCCAGGTGCCCCGAGATTAGTTTCTAAACAGCAATACAGAAACACGGAATATCTATCAAAAGGGCCCTAATTCATTCCTTCATCATTTAACCGTTTTTAGTTTTCGTAAATGATTAAAATTAACTTTTTTGTTGTTGAGGGCATCTGTTCGTAAGTGCTAAGTACTGTCCGTTTTACTGAAGATCCCTTTGCAGCTGTGGATACACCAGACGCAAATCTTACACCTGTTCTCCATCTAGACCTGTGCCGTCCCGTACGGTAGCCACACTTCACACGTGGCTCTTCAGATTTCAGTTCAGGAAAATGAAACGAAAACTTAAAAGCAGTCCCACGGTTGCACTAGCCGCGGTTCAGATGTGCAGCAGCTCTGTGCGGCTACCGCACTGACCAGTGCAGACATGAGACCTTTTCCATCCTTTGTAGAAAAAAAAATTCTTCGGGACTCCCAGCACACAGTCAGGCTTAGTGAAGATCCGTGAATCGACACCGACCGCTCGCTAGGTTTCCTGGTGGCCGTGACTGGTTGCAGCACCGAAAAGCAACACAGAACAAAAAGCCCCTCCATTCCAGAAAGCATGCTGATCTGTTTTGAGTCAACCCAGCACGAGGACAGAGTCTCGTGCTCGCAGGCCCGGCGACTGAATTCAGCCAAGTGGAAAAGCACACGATTGAGGGTTTCAAGTGTTACCGACACGGTAGTAGCACGTGGGAAAGAAAAAACAAGTCTGATTTCTTTCTGGTTCATCTTCGCTCTCGAGGCGATTGGACTGGCTCGGTTTGCCGTCAGGGAAATAGCCACTTCTGTTCTGGTTTCACTCCAATCTTCTCTCTCTTACACGCGCACACACACGCGCGCGCGCACAAGTCTGAGAGCATCAGCTGAGAGGTCTGTGCGTGGCCTTCGGGTAAACCCTGCTGAATCACACGCTTCCAGCCCAGCAACCTGGCATCCTGTCGCAGGCAGCCAAGGAGCCTTGGTCACAAAGCACCATATTAGCTGCTTGGCAAATTCAGCTTGATTTCGGAATTCCGTTATCCGGGTCCCCTCTTTTCCACCCCCTCCCGAGCCAGTCTGGTCTTTGTTTAATTGGCTCAAAAGCAAGGCTGGGGGGAGGGGGGGGGCGGAATCTCTTTCTCAATTCCTTGGCTTCTCCCTGGTTGTGGAATACATTTCTCTGTCTTTATGGTCACAGCCTCGTTGAAGTCAAAGCACTCGGGGACCAACAGCCTAGCCGCAGCTTCTAACGCGTACGCATCTGTCTGGAAGCTCGCTGTTGATATTTTCTGCTCAGATCGCAGGCACGGAGGAAAGATAGGAATTGTTTCCGAAGGGGGATCAAGATGTCAAAATCTGCTCCTCCTGCCAGATTGGAAACAGCCGGCATGGATTTCTTTGCACGCTGGGAAGCCGGTGTGGAGATCGGGGCGCGAGCTCTCCGCGGACTTTTCTGCGGTCACCCTCTAGATGTCAAAAGGCATGACCGGACTTTCAGAGGGAAGGGTCCAGTGGGGGGTGGGGAGGTGGGGGGATATATGTTTTAATGTCCTTTTCACCCACGCTCTCCGAGGAGCCAGATGTCCCATCTGTCACTTGCTGGGGATGGAAACTTTTGGCCTCCGCCTGTGTGCAGAAATGGGAAGAAAGATCAGGGAGGAAAGCAGTGCCTTTGACGGGACATGGGTGACAGGGGCGCTTGTCCCTGTGTTTTACGAAGGAAGCAGAAACTCCAAACTTCCTTCAGACTTCAGCGATGCCACCGACCCTGACGGTCAAGTGGAGAATCTGTCGCAAAATGGGTTTCTCGTGGATTCTCGCGGGGGTCAGAGGTACTTCTCCGCCTCCCTCCTTCTGCCGTCTCGCTCTCTGCCTTTGGCGGAAGGCGGCTGGGCCGGCAGACCTGGAGCGGGAGCCGGTCTGTGGGACTTTCCTTGGCGGTTTGCATGCACTGATTCTGCGACTCAGCTGGGTGTCGTGGGAAAGGGCTTCACCGATTTCATGAAAAGACACGCGGACATCTGCAGCCCCCGGGGTCTGGGGGCATCTTTCCTGCAGGCTTCGCTCGGTGTCTGTTTTTCAGCCCTGCCGCTGGCTCACGCATGTTTGCATCTGCAGGGCGCCGCGCCAGAGGATTTCAGCAACCTCCCGCCTGAGCAGAGAAGGAAAAGGCTGCAGCAGAAAGTCGATGACTTAAATAAAGAAATTCAAAAGGAGATGGACCAAAGGTAGAGTGCAGCAGTGTGACTTACTGAGAAATTCAGGTTCGGGGGCGCCTGGCCGGCTCAGTCGGGGGGAGCTCGCGAACGCTCGGTCTCGGGGTCGTGAGTTCGAGCCCCCCGCGTTGGGTGTAGAGATGACTTAAAAAAAAGTCGAAAGAAAGAGAGAGAGAAAGAAAGAAAGAAAGAAAAAGAGGAATTCAGGTTCACTTTGGAAAGACAGGAAATCCTAAAACGGGTTCAACATAAGTGACTATTTCGGCCGCGTGTTTTGTCGCGGAGAGTCTCCTGGAGGACTTCAGTACCGATCAGGAGAATTCTTTTCACAAATAGGTTTTATTCTGAGTTTGGGCAACAAAATACATAAGGTGTTTTTGTTTTTTTTTTCTATATTTCTGCATTTAAAAAAAAATTTTTTTTACTTCTTTTGAAGTAATCTCTACGCCCAACGTGGCGCTTGACCTCAACAACCCCGAGATCGAGAGTCGCACGCTCCCCCGGCCGAGCCAGCCAGGCGACCCTTAAATTTTGTATTTCTTTCTAGGTGTTTAATTTTAATTCCAGTAGAGTTAACGTGCGGTGTCGTATTAGCTTCAGGTGGACAGTGTGGTGATTCGACAGTTCATATTTTACGCGGTGTTCATCATGATCCGTGTGCTTTTAATCTGCTTCACCCATCCCCCCCACCTTCTTCTTTTTTTAAATCGTGACCGTATAGCTGAGGGTTGGTTTTTTTGTTTTTTTTTTTTTAAGTTTATTTATTTTGAGAGGGAGAGAGGAAGAATCCCAAGCAGGCTCCGCACTGTCCTCGCAGAGCCTGACACGGGGCTCTGTCTCACAAACTGAGAGGGTGACCGGAGCCGAGATCAAGAATTAGATGCTTAACCCACTGAGCCACCCACGTGCCCCAGAGCCAAGTCTCGTGTACAAACGAGGAAGAGAAACATGGCGTGACTCTAGCCCCTCCCCCTTGCCCCATGTCCTAGCTTTGGGTCCAAAACGTGCTTGTTCTTCTCCCTGACGTTGAATGACAGTCAGCCTTCCCAGAGGTTCTCGCGTCTCCGTATCTTGTTACGGAACATATTGACAGTGTCTAGAAAATAAATCACAGTATGCCCTACACACCGCCAGCCGTCAGGGGGGTGACGGTTGCTGACTCTTGACCAGCTTCTGCCTCCCCTTCCGGGGTTCCCAGTTTTCGGAGCTGTTTTGCAAGTTCCTAGAATCGTACCCACAAAAAAAAAAAATGGAAGAGATGTGATATCTGTCTTCCCTTGTGCTTCCCACGTTTATAACCTGTACATCTTTTATATCACGTAGGGGATACTTGCTACTAATCCCGATTGAAAAACCACTTTGTTAATCGTCTCCCACCTTCTAAAATTCTCCCTGAGTGAGTTAGGTGAGTCACTGATCCAGCTGAGATTTGAACTTGAGATTTTCTAAAAGATAACTTGAGATTTTGTGCTCTGCATGTAGCCAAAAAGTGACTCTGTGTACTTTGAACGATATGGAAGCTGGGATTAAAATCGGGTTATGCAGGGGCGCCTGGGTGGCTCAGTCGGTTGAGCGTCCGACTTCGGCCCAGGTCGTGATCTCACGGTTCGTGAGTTCGAGCCCCGCGTCGGGCTCTGCGCTGACGGCTTGCAGCCGGGAGCCTGCTTTGGATTCTGTGCCTCCCTCTCTCCCCCTGCTTGTGGCTCTGTGTCTCTCTCTCTCTCTGTCTCTCTCTCAAAAATAAATAAACACTAAAAAAAATCGTTTTTAAAAATAAAATTTGGGGGGCGCCTGGGTGGCGCAGTCGGTTAAGCGTCCGACTTCAGCCAGGTCACGATCTCGCGGTCCGTGAGTTCGAGCCCCGCGTCGGGCTCTGGGCTGATGGCTCAGAGCCTGGAGCCTGTTTCCGATTCTGTGTCTCCCTCTCTCTCTGCCCCTCCCCCGTTCATGCTCTGTCTCTCTCTGTCCCAAAAATAAATAAATGTTGAAAAAAAATTTAAAAAAACAAACAAAAAAATAAAAAATAAAAATAAAATTTGGTTATGCATAAATCAAACAATTGGTAGGTCAGTACAGTTAAAGTACATGCAAAAGAAAAGTAGCTGTTTATTTATTTATTTTTTTGCCTCTGGTAAAGCAGCTCCTGAAAAATGGGTGGGTTTTATAAATCCTGTTACGCCATATAAAATGTAGCAGCACATATAATTACCTTCGCTGCTGTTTTATATTAGAAATACACCTCCTGAAATGAAAACTTTGTCCCTGTACTTTTCATTACACGTGGGACCAAATACAGAAAGGGTCATCGGTGTATATAAGCCAGTTAAACCTCATGCCATTTAATATGTGAGCAGTTGTGTTCTGTCCGAGAGCAGGAAGTTAGGACTCAAGTATCCGAGATGACACCGGACGCTGTCCAATAATTACGTAGAAAATTTCCTCTGCCACTTGGGTCATGGCCAGGGAACCTGGTTAACCTTTTAACCCTTCCAGCAGCCTTGCTGGTAATTAGGCAAATCACATTTAAACCTTCACTAAATGACTGTTTAGTGAGCATGTACTGTGTACAAGGAGATATCGTAGGCACTGAGGATAAAGTGATGAACAAACCCTATGTCATGCCGCTGACATTTGTGTGTAGAAGAAGGCAGGATTAGTCAGAAGCGCAAAGTTGATGGTAGATTTCATTAAAAAAATTTTTTAATGTTTATTTATTTGAGAGAGAGACAAAGCTCTAGCAGGGGAGGGGCAGAGAGAGAGGGAGACACAGAATCCGAAACAGGCTCCAGGCTCTGAGCTGTCAGCACAGAGCCCGACGCGGGGCTTGAACTCACAGACCGTGAGATCATGACCTGAGCCGAGGCCAGATGCTTAACTGACTGAGCCACCCAGGTGCCCCTTTTCTTTTTCTTTCTTTCTTTCTTTTTTTTTTTTATATTTTTATTTATTTTTGAGAGACAGAGCACAAGTGGAGGAGGGACAGAGAGAGAGGGGGGACACAGAATCCGAAGCAGGCTCCAGGGCACCCGTAACACGCAAGGTACAGAAAGGTTGAAAATAAAAGAATGGAAAAAGATCTGTCATCCACTGATTGGCCAGTGCCGACCAAAGGAAGACTGACTTTCAGGCCAAAAAACCCTCTAACTATTCAGCTCAAGGAGGATCAACTTTATAACAATAAATACTTCGAGTACCAAACAGCTCAGTTAAATCCGTAGGACCAGATGACCTCAAAACATAAACAAGGTTTTGCTCTTAACCCTTGGACATCAGTGTGTACAAGAAACACAAACACATCGTTGTAGGGAGAGATTTTTTTTTTAATGCTCTTCTGTCCGTAACTGACAGAACAGATTTAACACATTCAGGGCAGAATATTTAAATGATAGGATTGATCACATTGACTCAGGACACACCTATCCACTGATTGCATGGTACGCATTCTTTTCAAGCACCCACAGAACATTTCCAAAAATTGAGCACATCCTGTTTTCACGAAGCGAATCTCTACAAACGTCCAAGGGGACACCGCATTCAAGGTGTGCTCCCTGAAGCCTGACATAAAGCTGGTTACCAAGAACAAAAATTTAGAAATTCAGAAATGTAGCTCTGAATAACTCAGAGACTAAAGAAGTCATACTAGGCACTGGGAAATACACAGAGCAGAACTGAACCTGAACGCACATTCTCTGAATCAGCTACTGGGCTATCACTAAGGTGATACTCATAAAAGGAAACTTAGAGCTTTATGATACATATTAAAAAAAATGAAACAAAACAAAACAAAAAAACGCTAAACATCAGTGAGCTAAGTATCCATCTCAAGAAGTTAGGAAAGGGGGCACCTGGGTGGCTCGGTCTGTTATGTGTCTGGCTTCGGCTCAGGTCACAATCTCACCGTCTGTGAGTTCGAGCCCCACGTCGGGCTCTGCGCTGACGGCTCAGAGCCTGGAGCCTGCTTCAGATTCTGTGTCTCTCTCTTTCTCTCTGCCCCTCGCCAGCTTGTGCCCTCTCTCTCTCTTTCTCTCAATCATAGATAAATAAACTTAAAAAAATTATTTAAAAAAAAGTTAGAAAAAACACAGCAAATGGAACCAAAGATAAATAGAAGCCAGGAAAGAACGTAAATTAGTTATGTAGGAAAAAAAAGTACGCCCTCAGCAAAGGGGATCGACAAATCCAAAAGTTGGTCCCTTGAAAAGATGAATGAAATTAAGCTTCTGGAGAGATCGATCAGGAGAGAGAGGAGGAAGAGAATTGGAGGCCATGAATCGCGTCAAGTCTCTTGAGAAGATTTGCAGAGAAATCGAGCTGTAGCTGGCGGTGTAGCCATAAAGCCAGGAGAGGAATTGCGTCCAGGTGGACGCTACAGTTTGTTTGCCGTATTTATCTCGCCGGCATTTATTGAGCACCTACTGTGTGCCAGGTATGGGCCCGCCAGCGGGGAGATACCAAATCAATGAGAGCTGGAGCCCCCAGGGCTTCCTCAAAGAGCTTCTAATCGGGTAGGAAGAGACAGACGATGAACGAGACGCATGATGATAAATTATGTCGTGCTGGAAAGTGATACATGCCATGGAAAAGAAGGAAGTGGAACAAAGTGAGGGGGCGGGGAGTGCAGGTGGATGGAGGGCTGTTCTGAAGCTGTGGCCTCAGGGACAGCGAGCAGTGGGTACCCTCAGAGGAGCCGCGGGACGGCTGCGCTCAGATGTGAGGGGTTGGGTTAGAGGCATGAGGAGGATTTGTGGGCTCAGGTCATGATCTCACGGTTTGTGGGTTCGAGCCCCGCGTCGGGCTCTGTGCTGACAGCCCGGAGCCCGGAGCCTGCTTCGGATTCTGTATCTCCCTCTCTCTCTGACCCTAACCCACTCGCATTCCGTCTCTGTCTCTCTCAAAAATAAATAGACGTTTAAAAAAAAATTTTAGGGGCGCCTGGGTGGCTCCGTCGGTTAAGCGTCCGACTTCGGCTCAGATCACGATCTCGCGGTCCGTGGGTTCGAGCCCCGCGTCCGGCTCTGTCTGCACAGAGCTCAGAGCCTGGAGCCTGTTTCAGATTCTGTGTCTCCCTCTTTCTCTGACCCTCCCCTGTTCATGCTCTCTCTCTCTCTCTGTCTCAAAAATAAATAAATGTTAAAAAAAATTAAAAAAAAAATTTAAACTATTTCCTGTGACTCAGAATAGGGTTTGGTTCATTGGTCTGATGTCGTGTGATGGGTGTAGAGTGTCTTTTACGGAAGCTCCTTGAAGTTGGCCCACTACCACCCGCAGAGTCACTTGGGTTAAGCTTTTAACGTCTTTTTGAAAAAATGTGTTAATGTGTATTTATTTTGGGGTGCGGGAGAGGGAGACACAGAACCCGAAGCAGGCTCCAGGCTCCGGGCTGTCAGCGCAGAGCCCGACGCGGGGCTCGAACTCACAAACCGCAAGATCGTGGCCTGAGCCGAAATCAAGAGTTGGATGCTCAACCGACCGAGCCACCCAGGCGCCCCTAAACTTTTTAACATCTTGACCCCCTCTGAAGGTGCCTTGAAGCCAGAGTTCAAATTAATAGGGCTCTGTGGTCCTAGAGATAACCCAAGCATGGGGATCCCTTACTCGGGCTGCTGTGGGCGGGCCTCTGACACCTGATTTCAGGAAGGCGGTGGAATCTCGCTGTACGCAGCTCTGAGGCTCGGCTGCTCTCCCATCATGGATACCAACTGGATGGGTCTGGTTTCCTAATAGCTGAAAGGGGTGTGTAGGAAAATTTCCAAAGCAGTTAACTGTGCTTCTCCACGGGGTGAGCGAACGATAGCCCCACAGGACCCAGGATGGCAGCTGTCGCTTTGGCTTGCGTGAAGGATGCGCACAAGGAAATCTCTGGGTTTGCTTTGGTTTTATTGTCGTTTGGGGCAAGGGGAGGGGTCAGGATCGATTCACGTTTCTCAACTGCTAAAGGCAATGGGGAGACACCAGGTAGCATTCAGAAGAGGCGACTGAGAGTTTAATAACCGTCTCTGGATGACACAGGCCTGGGTAGCGGAATTCTTACAGAGTTTTAAAGAAGGAAAGCACGCCCCGATGCTCCCCGCCAACGCAGACGTTACCCAATCTTCCCCTGCTTAACCTTCACACGGTTCCCAGGGCGTCAGGAGACTACACTTAGCTCGTGACCTTCACCTTTCACCGTTTTCTGCTCATTCTTGGTTCCCCCCCCCCCCAGAGATGCCATCACAAAAATGAAAGATGTTTACCTAAAGAATCCTCAGATGGGAGACCCAGCCAGCCTGGATCACAAATTAACAGAAGTCAGCCAAAATATAGAAAAACTGCGGCTAGAAGCCCAGAAATTTGAGGTATGAAAAAGCTGGGGTTGAAAAGCTCTGTTGAAAAAAAAAAAAAGAAAGAAACAGAGGGAGGGGCGGGGGGGGGGGGGGCTGTGGTCACAGAGTGTCTGGAGATTCAGCCAGAGGTGTCGGGGTGGGTCTCAAGGGGTGGGTCTCGAGTTGTCGTAAGAGGAGATGGCCGTGCACTGAGCCTTCTGCCCCTCAGCACGCCCTCGGTCCCTTATGTCTCCTAAAGCCGATGCCGATCAAAGTCGTATCGGGATCCACAGTGCTTTTCCAGAAGTGCCTCCCTTAGTTGATCCTGCTTCATTTTCTGTTGGTCCATGGAAACAACTGGAAGAATGTAACCGTCCAACACCGCCGGGAATCAAAAAAACTTAAAAAAAAAAAAAAATCAATTCCAATAGGTTGTTGTTCTTTCAAAGGCCCCGTTTATTAAAGGGTTATGTCTGTGAAAACCGGGAGGAGACACAGACCGGAAGTGAGTGGGAAATACAAATAATAAATGTTTCAAGGACCGAGAGAGGAGCACTCAAAGGCTTCTTTTGCCCCCAAACGTGAAGGCTACAAAACACGGAAAGATACATTAGTAACCGATCGTTCCCGTCAGAATAGGTGATTTGCAGCCACGAAGGGTCAACGGGGGCGTTTTTAAAATTCTTCCTGGAGCCCATCCATCAGTTGGTACTGTTTTTGAGTTTCTAGAGCCTAGAAATGTCCTTTTCTGATCACTTTCATTCTCGCCCCTCTCTTACCCTGTTTCAAATGCCGCCGAGGGCAATTTTTTCTACTTTGGATTTCCTCTATGTACGTTTCTTCCCTATTCAAGAGAGTGATACTCCCCAAAAAAAGGAAGCGTGGCTTTCAAACTGAGTCACTGCTTACGTGGGGCAGGGTCCTCCTGTTTCCCCATGTGACCTCGAGGTCACAGAATTTTGGAACCAGAAGGAACTGGAAGCAATGCATCTGAAACCACACGGCTGTTTGCAAAAAGCCTGAGAGTGTGATGCGGTCCGGTCCCGTGTTCTTTCCGCCCCGTTGTCACAGCTGCCTCAGTGCCTTTGCTTCTACGTCTCCGAGGTGAGGCGAGCTAGAAGCGGTGGTACAGCCAAGTGCAAATACACTGGAGGGACCCCGCCCCCGACCCGCGCCGCCCCTCCCCCCCCCTGTTCGCCACCCCTCCCCCCCATGGAGTCCTTCTGGAGTCTCAGCTTCAGTGACCATCGGGCAACCCCAGCGTGGGGCCGTAGGACTCCACGGTCGGGCCCTGAGCTGAGCTCAGACCAGGGCCTTTCGTCACTCTTGCTCGCAGGCCTGGCTGGCCGAGGTGGAAGGCAGGCTGCCAGCGCGCAGCGATCAGGCCCGGCGCCAGAGCGGAATGTACGAGGCCCAGAACCCGACCACGGTCAACAACTGCGCTCAGGACCGCGAGAGGTACAGTATCTCGCTTGTGTTCGCTTCCCGATTCTGGAGGCTGGAAAGGAGCGTAAGGTGGTTTCTTGACACCAAAGCGCCCGTGAGGCCTGAGCCGCCCTTTCGCCACGACTCGGGTCCCTGATGCCGCGTGGGGCGGGGATGGACGGGCGGGGTGATCCGAGAAGGTGTTTGTTAGCGGGGGGGGGGGGGGGGGGGGAAGGGGCGTGTGTGCAAGCACGTTGCTCGCACGGTGGCAGAGTCTGAGCCCTCACCGGGGTCGGTCGCTATAGTTGCTGTGTGCTTTGCTTTCTTGAGCAGCCCGGATGGCAGTTACACGGAGGAGCAGAGTCAGGAGAGTGAGGTGAAGGTGCTGGCCACGGATTTCGACGACGAGTTTGATGATGAGGAGCCCCTGCCTGCCATCGGGACTTGCAAAGCCCTCTACACGTTCGAAGGTGACATGGGCCCACGGGGTTCCCCGCTTGCGCACGCTGTCCCTCCTCCTGCTGTGACCGGACCTTCTTCTGAAGCCTTCTAGATCTTTCTAGAAGATTCCTTCTGCTCAGAGTTGCCGTCGTCATCGTCATCATCACATGCTGACTGCTGTATAGTTTGCCCTTCGGTCCGCACAACCGAACAGCTTTGGTGGAGTTTACTTGCAGCAGACAGTGTGGGATGATGCTGATTTTTCATCTGTCTTTCCAGGACTTCTGGAGCCCCTGTCTTGGAAAGGCCCCGGGGGGCGGGGATGTGGGTGGGTGTGGCTTGGCATCCGCCCCCGGAGATCAGAGAGCAGACACACATTTGCAGCCTTTACCAGAAGAGGGGTACAGAGTGACAGGGGGACATCAATCACTCTGTGGTGGGGGGGGGAGGTGAGATCCCATCCTTAAGAGAACTCAGAGAACCCTCCAGGCTGCTGTACATCGGAGGGAGGGAGGGAGGGAAGGAAAGCATGGGCTCGTGCGGCTGGAGCTTAGAGGTCTTAGGAACAGGGGAATCTGAGACGAGAAAGTGGTACCTGTGCGGGGGGCCGGGGGTAAGAGCAGCGTTTGGATTTGACTTGGCAATAACAGAGGAGGTATTGAAAGCATTTGAGCAGGGTGTTGATACCTTAGGATCTTTACTGTCACATGTGCAGGACCAATCAGAGAACAGGGACGGAGGGTTAGAAAGACTAGCCTAGCGTTGCCCGCACGATGTCCTGTAGAAAGCTAACGAGGATGCTGTGGAAGAAGCCATCCGAGCTCGGGTTGGTTTGGGGAAGCCCTGGAACGAAGGGATCTTACAGATTCCCTTGCCACAGACCAAATGTTGATAGTGACAAGACAGCACCAGGTTAAATGTTGCCCATGTTGCCTCCTTCCCACACCTCAGCCCCACCCCTACGGCACCCCCTGTAAACGGCGCCCCAGACGGTCTGCGCTCAGAACGCTGTTTGAGCCGTGGGGGCTAGACTTTGGCAACTGTCTCCCGCAAACGGTCTTGGGGACCGCGATTCGAGAGTGGGCACCGAGATGCCGCGGTCAGCCAACCGTCAGACTCCTGGCTACGGGAAGCGGGGAACGAAGAGGGGGAGGAAAGCGGAGAGGGGTCCCGAAGGTGCCTTCCTGGGGTCCCCCTGAACTGGGAAGGCAGGAGGAGGAAGTCGTGGTTTGGGATTTGTATTATTGTTTGTAATAATAACATAACCGTGAGCCCGGCGGTTCAGGTGCCAGGGCAACAGGGAGGTGGACACAGATCGCAGGGAGGAGTGGAACCTTCGCTCCAGACGAGAACCGGAAAGGGAGAAAGAGAAGTCGGGATGTCGTCTGAAAAGGGGTCATCAAAGCCTTGGGACTTTGTTCTCCGCAAGAGAGAGGAAGAGCGCAAGAGAGAGGAAGAGCGGCGCAAAGAGCCCCCCTCCCCTTCCCCGGGGAGACACCTGGCTTCCCCGGAAGGAGGGGAGGGCCCTCCCTGGAGGAACTGGAGAAGGGCCTTGGGGGGAGGGCCTAGAAGCTTCTGCGAGGGAGGAGGCCTTGGAGGGGAACGGGCGAGGGGGTGGGTGCCTCTGTTGCTGGCTGTCCTTTCTTCACGGCCAGGCTCCGTGTGCCCCACCAGGATGGCGCGAGACACCTAAAATACTCTGATCTTGCTTCCCCAGGGCAGAACGAAGGAACCATTTCAGTAGTGGAAGGAGAAACGCTGTACGTTATAGAGGAAGACAAAGGTGACGGGTGGACCCGCATCCGGAGGAACGAAGAAGAGGGTTATGTCCCCACTTCGTACGTCGAAGTCTATTTGGACAAAAATGCCAAAGGTGCTAAGACTTATATTTAATAACAACTTTAAAAAAAAAAAAAAAAAAAAACTTAAAAAAAGTTGGCGTTGTCTCGCTCCACAACTATGACGGTTACAGGCAGTCCTTCAAAGTCTCGATGGAGGACACCCGCGTGCGTGTTGTCGTTGGGCCGGGCGCGGTGGGCACGTAGGCGTCTCACACCCGGCTTTCCCTGGCTAGTTGTGACGATAATCAAGTTTCACTCGCTAATGAAATATTATGTGGAAAGCTTCCAACTGCCCCCTTAACGATGCTGTCATTTGCAATCCACAAACAGTCCTGCCTCTGGCAGTTACCTGTAGGCATCCAGAAAAACAAAGTTGCCCTTCTAGCTTCTAGTCGACGTTTCTGAGTTGAAAACGTCCACGCACGTCAGAGGGGTGCCGTAAGACCTCAGCCCTCCTGATTGTAGCATCTGTGTCCCGTTCAACTGCCCTAGGACGTTCCGTTTTGTAACTTAACACGTTGAACTCCGCAAGTTGGTCAGTTCGGTGTTGCAGTCGTCCGCTTTGGAAGAAGTCAGAAATAAAACCTCCCCCTCCCGGAGGAAAGAGTGAGGAGATTCCTGTGTTGGTACTAAAAAGTGTGTCTTTTTTCCTTAAACACGTTTAAGATCGCGATTGGTTTCTTGTGATGAGCCTGTCACGGCTGCGTGATCCCAGACAACCCACTGAAACCCGGAAAAGCTCGGTTAACGATTAACCGGTTGACTTTGCCATCAGACCACCGAGCTCCTCCCTCTGCGGTTGACCGAGCCCATCAGATGCCCTGGTGCTGTTCAGATAACTTAACAAAAATCAGTGCATTTCTGTTGGAGACTTTGTGGCAAGCGGGGGCCGTAGGCAGCTCACGCTTCCCCAGGTGGGGCCGTAAATAGAACCTGGTTCGCCACCAGCTGCCTCTTACACGCAGACCCCGGCTAATCACTTTTCAAAGGTGTTTTGTTTTATTTTAATCCCTGGCATTCTTTAAGACCCAAAATATGAATTTACGGACAACTGTTTGAGAATTGCTCGCTTGTTTTGTATAATTAACCAGGGCCGGAGTAAAATAAAGCGTTTCACCGTCTTGAAAGGAATCTGGGTCACATGGGGATTTGCATTTTTTAAATTGGCAAGATGGGTAGTGAAATTGATCACATGCGTAGACGGGTACCGAGCCCAGTGCTTGTCCCCATTTCAAGAATCTACCCTGAGATCCCAGAGAACCAGCTCAGAATAAAGGGGTCAGGTTGGGATTTTCCTTTTATTTGGCTTCGAAAACCATTTCATGTCTTTCCTACTTTTAAATGGGAAACCAGCTCCTGGTTTTTACGTTGTGAGCTCCTTTTATAAGCTCGAGTCAATTTACAGCTGACTTTACCAAAAAAAATTTTTTTTTCATAATAAATAAAGCTGATCTGAAAAGCAACCGCAGCTCCTGGGCGGGGGCAGCACCTGGCAGGAGACAGGAGTGCTTTTGCTGCACATTCTAGCAGAAGGCACGGACCCAAGCGCACGGGAGACCCCAGATACTAAAATCCAAGCTTTCTGTCCGCTGCTGGACTCATTTCCGGATGATGAACTGCTTGCGGGAAGCAAATTAAACATTGAAGAAGTCTTAAAATGGCCAAGACGTTAGCCTTTTGAAGCCTCCCTTGGGAAGTATGATAGGGCATGAATTCTTTTTTTTTTTTTTTTCCCCCTTATGGTTGTGCAGATTTGATTCAGAAGATGGCTCAGTTGGTTTGCGGGGGGCCTGGCGGCCGGTTTCGGCGTGTAAATGAATGATCACAGTTTGCAGCTGTGTGCCCCAGGCCCTTAGCAGAGGCCGCCACAGGATCGGGGACAGCACAGTGACACTTTGTAGCTTCCGTTTAAGCCAGTCAGCGCAGCACCGGGTGTTAGAAGAAATCCCGCAACGATTCTCAAAGAATCAGGATGCCCGTTTCTGCCCAGAGTGTAGACTCTGGTTTCCACTCGCCCAGTTAATCTGCTACAATAGAAGACAAGTCTCAGCTTGTTCATGAAGTTTTCTCCTTTTATTTTAGAGGCACACTTAGAGGTGACTAGTGTATACGTAGGGGCCTGTTTTCCCCACCTGGTTTCTAAATCTGGTCGGGACCCCCAAGAACACCCTTCCCCCCCCCCCC
>NW_024412401.1:51721715-51728158 GCF_014898765.1 Herpailurus yagouaroundi | reverse complement strand
CCCCCCCCACTATATTTGTATATACTGCAATTTAAGAACTAAAAGGATGCTAAGAACTAAAAGGATGCCTTGAATTCGTTGTTTTACCGTTTTACTCTTTTGTCTGTTTGTTTTATTGGTGATTCTGCTGCCTAATGACCTTTTTTGTTTTTGTAACCGCTGGGGAAGCCGGAAGGATTAGGTCCCCCTGCCGGCTGCCTCCTCACTTGAGTTTATTGTAGACACTTGGGCTCTGAGTAAGTTTTGTTTGAATGCGGCCAACATGATTGTCTCGCTCTCCTTACCCTAAAAGAAAAGAATCTGTCTGGCACCTTTCAGCTGTACCCTCGTATCTGCCTCTCTAATAAACGTATTTTTCTCAGTGTTGTGTATTTTAAATGATTCTTCACCTTTCCGAGAAAATTATTCTGTGTGATACGGGTGTTTAACTCTTTTGTCTTCAGTAACGGGGAACTTTTCCGGCCAAATGCTTTTTAAAAATCCTGCCCTTCCCCGCCCCCACCCTTTAAAATGATGCCACCTTCTCTGTTTCTTGCCCTGTGTGCTCCCGAGGGCTTCCAGAATCCGCCTCTCTCTCTCCTCCTCTGCCCCCTCAAGATGAAGAACTTTCACTGTTTATTGCTGAGTCAACATTAAAGTGACAGGTTTTCCTTTTCTTGCCAAGATTTTACACTTTTGTAAAGCACAGAGAGGGTCAGCCGGGGACAGGATCCAGAACCGGGCCTTGAAATGCCTCGCGCCCTCCTGGGAACCTGGTCACATTTTTTTTTTTCCCCCCTTAGAAAGAGGGGGTCGGGGCGGGTGGGGGCAGCGTCTCCCATGCGGGCCTCTGTTCACCCCTGAAGGAAAGGCGGGTTCCCCAGGGAAAGTGGGAAGTGAAACCGTGAAAGTTCCTTATCTCAGACGTGCCCTGTGGTGACAGCCCCACTGTTCTGAAGCTGTCCCCCCTCCCGGGTGGTGCATTCTGAGAAACAGAGTGGCCCCCCCTGACCGCCTGCCTTCCTCTAAACCGTCTTTTTCTTTCTTTTTGTGTTGTAGATTCCTAGAGGCCTCGGGGAGCCTTCCCAGGAGAAACCCTCCGGTCTGCTTGTCTCCACAGGCCTGGGCGCCCACGCTGGGCTGGACCGTGGCCCTGGACATCTCAGCCTGAAGTGACATCCCCCCCCCCCCCCCGCCACGTAGCTGCTTGCCTTTTTCTTTTTCTTTTCTTTCGACAGCATGCCCCTCGTGGCCCTGCTCCTTCCGTGGCCCAGTCCGGCCACCTCTGCGGGGAGCAGGTCTGTCCCTGTCCCCACCACACACAGGGCCACGGAAGGCAGCTAGACACGTGTTCCCCCCTCCCCGGGCTCCCGCCTCGGCCCTCAGTCTACCTGGAGCATCCTGGCCCGTCCATGGTTCACACTGTGCCTTTCGTGAAAACTTTGCCACTGGTCGCCTCCCCCCCACCCCGCCCGGGAGACTAACAAAATCTGGACGAGGAAGGCCAAGTGCGCACCAGGTGGACTGAGCGCCCGAATGTCACTGACGTGTTCCCGTGTCCCGACTCTGTTGAGTATTCGGTGGTCCTTTTCTGGTTATGGGTCCTCACCTCGCCCCAAACACTGGCCCTGGCAACATGTCATGGCCCGAGAGCGGCCACGGGGGCACGCACACGCATGCACGCGCGCACCCCCCCCCCTCCGTGCACGCTCAGCACACACGCGTTTTTATCTGGGGCCCGTGCTCAGTGGCCTGGAAAGGTCTGGACTGGACGTCCTATTCCAGCCCGGGGGCCACGCACAAAAGCCTGCATCCACCCGCCTTCTCCCTGCCGTCTCCCTCGTTAATGAGCACTGTGGACCCTGGCGCTTCACGAACGAGGGTCTTGCCTCGGCGTTAGCTGGTCGCAGGGCGAAAATTCCCATCTTTCCATGAATTCCGAGATGTGCGTCTTAGGGTTTTAGCGCCTTCCTCACCAAAGACCCTGTGCTGCCCGTGGCTCCGGCTTCTGTATGTTCTCACGTGTTCTGCAGGTCACGGAGACTGGACTGCGTTTGCCTCTGGAGCGAGGTTTCCCGCCCCTTGCGGACCCTTGGGGACAACGTGAGGCCATGTAGCCTGTGGCCACTCATGCCTTAGAGCAGCGCAGCGTTCCTTCTTTTCTGGTGCAGAAACAGTCGGGAGAAATCACTGGCTGGGAGTGTCTGTGGACGAGACCCCATCCGAAGGCCAAGAAGGAAATCGGGCCTCTTTCTTGTCTCGTTTGGCTTTCGGTAACTAGGCGGTCGCCTCGAACCTCCTCAATTTTTCTCGACATTTACGAATCTAAGACCAGGGTGTCTTCTGGGAGCCGAAGGGACAGGGACAGGGACAGAAACGGGCAGGTGCTAAGGGCTTGGGCCTGTGTCCAGCGGCCCCAAAGATGGCTCCTCTCAGCCAACCGGGGTTGACCAGACGCCTCCCTCAGAGCGGCTCGGCGACTAGAAACTTCCAGCAAGCAAACGCCCGGGGTTGAGCAAGTGAACCGAAGTAGCTTCGGGTTTAAAGGCGAGCCAGCGAGAGAGCATGAGCCGCCCCCCCTTCTGTCTCTCTGTCCTTCTGTCTGTCCCTAAAGGGGGCTACGCCCTTGGCTTGACGGTCACCTGCCGGAGAGGCTGCGGCCACTGGCTGTCGCGAGGCTGCTACGTTGGCGGCAGGCCTCCGGTCCCCACGGTGGCGGCGCACCCGCGGCCAACTCCTCAGTCTCGCGAGAGGGCCGGCTTGGCACGTGACCCGGAAGCCAGGCGGCCAAAGGGCGAAGGGGGAGGGGGGGGCCGGGGCTCCCCTGCGTCCCTGCAAACCTACAGGTGCGCGGTTAGTGCGGGCGGCCCCGGAGGCTCCACGGGCGGCTTCTCCAGCCGCCGGGTGACCAGGTGTCCCCAGGAACTTCTGAATCTCACCAGGCCAAGCCGACCACTCTCCACCCCACAGAAGACGCTAATGGTTTTTTAAATCGATTTGAGAGCCTCGGTAACGCATGCGCATTGCATCTTTCCCATCCCGGGTCAGAACAGATTCATTTCTCGCAACATAGGGGATACGGTAGAAGTTGCAGTGATTTGTCCTTTTCATGTCTGTCAAACCCGATATAGAATATACTCGTATCTTGTACCCCCTGCGCCTTCCCCTCCCCCCCCTTCCTTCCTTCTGTACCACCTGCGTCCAAAAAAGAATGCATCGTAAGCACTTCTCAGTGTTCGGCGTGGGGTTTGCGCTGTGAGGCCGAGCTCATCAAAGGAAATAAGTTATTATGTGATAGTTGAGACGTATCGTTTACTCTGGGAGTCCTACTGGGAGCTCATCTATCTATTCTTACGCACGCGTTCACGTAGGGTAGAGACGCGTAATTTACGACCTGCTTCCCGGCCTCCCCGCCCCGCACCCCCGATGCCTGTGGTTTCCCTGCCGATGCTAGAATACTGTTGTCGTAAGAATGACTAAGTTTTAAGGAGCCTGCCCTGACAATGACCTAAAAACGAAACGAAAGACAGGAACTGGTCATTTACCCCGTTTCTCCTTTGCAGGATAAAAAGGTATGGAAAGCCGTCATGGGATTTTCCTTTGGATTTTGATGGCGCTCGCCTCGAAGCTTCCAGGCTGTGAGGCTCAGGCCAGATGAGCTGTAGCACAGGGGCCCCCTAATGCCTTCTGGTGACATCTGTAATTACAGGAGAAAGTTTACTGAACCTGGAAAAAAAAAAAAGTTACATTGATGCTAAGTATTTTTCCAGAAATCTTGGTTTCATACTTCCTCATGCCTCTGCCTCGTTGTGCTTCTTCTATCATTAAAAAAACAAAAACAAACTTATTTAGAGAGTGATCCAAAATTCTATTTTAACCTGACGTTGAGCACCTTTAAACTTTTTAGTTTATGTGTGCGCGTGGCACTAATTCTAAGCTTTGGAGGCATCTCAAGTGTTGTAACGGCCCATTGCCATTGTGAAGGTTCTGGAACTGCCCATTTGTCTCTGGAGATGGAATTAAACCAAATAAAGTGCTTCCATTGGAAGGCTTATATTGACCTTGTAACTATACGTTAACCCTCTTAAATGTTAAATAAAAGTATAACCTCTGTTACGTTGTCACGGGACTGTTTTTGTTGTACTGGCGGGGTGACCTGGGTCACGGAAGCAGGCAGGGCCCCTGCGCTGGGGCGGAGGCGGCTGGGCCCGTCCGCACCTCGCTGATTTACTGTGTGAACCCAAGACGAGTCACGTAGCCTTCGTAGCCGTGGAGACTGGGGCCGGGCTCGCTCTGACCACCCCCCCCCCCCCCCCCCCCCCCCGCTGGGGGAAAAGCTGCCTGTCGGGGACATTGTGATGAGAGATTCAAGTTGATTCAGTCCAGGGATCTGGGGAGGCTCCTTAGGAGCAGGAAGTTTGTTTTTCATGCACTTGAAACTACAGGTTTTCAGGGATCCTGGGGGGGGGGGGGGGCTGGGAAAATGGGGCAAGTTTGCCGTTGGTTCATTGACGCTCTGCTGTGTCAAGTGCAAGTGCCCGGACCCACCCCCTGGCTAGTTTGGCTTCTGTGGGGCCGCAGATGGCGTGCGACATCGCAGGGTGGAGGCCCAGGCCTGCACGCACAGGATGCGCGCGGCGGGAGGCCGGGTCCCTACCGGCGCAGAGAATCCGACCCCAGGCTCTGCGCGGGGAGGTACAGCGGTTTGTGCCCACACCTCTTGAGGCCCTAAGGCTCCTCCGAGCCATGTTCGGAGAACATTCTCGGGAGGGAGGGAAACAGCAACGCGGAGCGTGAGCAGGGGCAGCCTCGCAGGCGCCAAGCGGCTGCGGCCTCGGCCTCCTCCCCCAACCCCGGTGTGACTGGACTTTAAAGCCGGAGCTCCTGACTCAGGAGGCAGCGGACCCGTCGGTCAGGCTGCCCCGCTGGGGCCGGGAGTCTGCGGGGGCAGGGCCGGGCCTCTCCGGGCCGGTGGGGGCCTCACCCGGCCTCCCCGGCGCCGGCCGCACCCAGGCCCGGCAGCGCGGCCGCAGAGGCGGGGGCGACCCCTAGCGGGAGAGGGGGTCAGCGCGTCAGGGGAAGGACGCCCCCTGGCGGGAGACCCGGTAACGGCCAATACGATGGAGGTGGGCTGAGCCAGGGGGGCTCGAGGGTCTCTCTCTCTCTCTCTCTCTCTCTCTCTCTCTCTCTCTCTCTCTTATTAAAGCAAAAGAGATCCCTGGAGTCCGCCCCACGGGACAGCCTGGAGATCCAGCTCTGAACCGGGGCTGAAGGAGGGAGGCCAGCCTAGCTTCCTGGGACGCACGTCCCCGTGCCCTGAGCCGCGGGGAAGTCCTGTCCCCCGCTGGAGGAGGCCTCCCCTTCCCTCCCTGGCCTCTGCTGCTCTTTTCCGAGGCAGTAAGCCTGTGGCCAGCACCCTCTCAGACCAGGGATTAAAGTGTGAAGTCTGTGAAGCGACCCTTGGGTGTGTCGGGAGCTGTTTACAGCCATGAGGCCCTGGTTTATTATCTGTTTCATTGTTTGTATTTTCTAATTTTTTTCCCATTTTTAAAAAACATTTATTATTGAGAGACAGAGCATGAGCAGGGGAGGGGCCGAGAGACGGGGGGGGGGGTGGTGGTGGTGGGGGGAGACACAGAATCCGAAGCAGGCTCCAGGATCCGAGCCCTCAGCACAGAGCCAGACGCGGGGCTCGAACTCACAGACCGCGAGATCATGACCTGAGCCAAAGTCGGACGCTTAACCGATGGAGCCACCCAGGCGCCCCTCATTGTTTTTATTTTTTAAGGTGTGGAAGAAAACACAGGGATCTCTTCATCAGCTCTTTGGCCCCGGAAGGAAGCAGCAGGGGCCGGAAGGATCCCGGGCAGCATCCTGCCTGGTGCAGGGGGAGGGGGGGTTGGGCGCCCCCGGCAGCGTGCACACCCTCTCACTGCCCCCAGGCCAGCCTGTGCCGGCTCCCACTCACCAGACACCAGGCTGCTCACTGGGGTCAGATCCCGGGAAGGGCCGGAGACAGCATCCTAACACGCCCCTGGGACAGCTTTCTGGAAGGCACCTGGTCCACAGCTCGGACTGCCCTTCCCACAGCTCCCCCTGGGGGCGTTCGTTTCTCCCGCACCTGCTCCTTCCCCGCAGTGACGCTCCTCTCCTGCACGGAGACCAGCCAGAGGGAGGCCCCATTCCAAAACACCACTGGCTTCCCTCAAGGGGGGGGAAGACCCACAGGCTTGTTTGTGCGGAATTGCAACGAGCACGAAGGTGGGAAGCCACACTTCCTGGGTGGCCCGTGCCTTGCCCGTGTATTTGCGAATGCGGGTTCGTGAGAAGCACAGGCGGATGGGAAGGCAGGTCTGCACACTCCCCGTGGCTCTGGCTCCTCTAAAAGGTGCTGCTGGAGTGAGGCCCAGTCCCAGCCCAAGGGAGCAGCCCGACGGGGGGGGGGGGGGGGGGGGGGGGGGGGG
>NW_024412401.1:51714957-51721615 GCF_014898765.1 Herpailurus yagouaroundi | reverse complement strand
GGGGGGGGGGGGAGCTGGCAGGAGGGAAAGACAGGAAGGGGCCTCCCCTGCTGCCCTGCCCGGTGGGTGCTTCCCGTCCCCACCCAGTCCGCAGTCCGTGGGGTGAACATCCACAGCCTCCTCTTTTGTCTCGGGATTCCAGCACCTAAGTTTGGCCGAGCCACTTAAAACCTGGTGTTTCTTTTTAAGATTTATTTGGAGAGAGTGCCTGTGTGTGAGCGGGGGAGGGGCAGAGAGAGGGAGGGAGAGAGAATCCACAGGCGGAGACCGCAGGTTCCACGCTGTCAGCGCAGAGCCTAACTCGGGGCACAATCTCACGAACCGTGAGATCATGACCTGAGCCGAAACCAAGAGACGGACGCTGAACGGACTGAACCAGCCCAGCGTCCCAAAGCCTGGTGCTTCGAGGGAAGACGTAAAGCATTTTCAGGCCCAGTGGTACCTCGCAATCTCTCCCCCACCTTCCTGTAATGCAGTGACTGAGTGTCTCCAAAACTCCGAATCAACAGAACTGGTTCACTCTCATCCTCCAAGGTAAGCAAGAAAAGCCAGTCGTGAAATCTGCACCATGGGAATTCTGTGTAGACGACGTTCTGATGCGAGCAAAGCTAAAGATACTGCTTAGACACAGACGCACGCAGCCACGGAGGCCAGGGGCTACCTCTGGGGTGGGGTGAGGTGGCAGGCGTGCTCAGGAGGGACCCACAGCAGTCCGTGGGGACCGGTGATGGTGACGCCGAGGAACCGTTCTCGGCGCTGAACGTGCTTCTGCACACTCACGTGTGAGGGGATCTCACGAGCATGTGTGTTTCAAGTTAACACATAAAAACCGCCAATTCTTCTCTCCTCACCAGACCCCAGGTACGAGTAGCAACAAAACCACCCCAAACCGTGGGGCAAATAAAACACGAGCGTCACTAAACGTCAGGGAGCTGGACACCGGCCACCGCGATGCAGTGACGCCGGCACAATGTCGGCTGTGCGCCGAGGGAAAGGTCCCCGGGGCCGTGGGCGTCCTTGCCCGGCCCAGGGAGGGCGGCCCCTGCTCGGTGCGGCGTTACTCGGAGTGGCCAGGGCGCAGCGCCAGGAGGGGACCGGCCTGTGGGATGCGGGGCCTCGACACCCGCCCCCCCACCCCCCGGCCCCCGCCCCTGCTTCTCTGGGGCCGGGAAAGGCCGGCGCGTGTAGGCAGACTCCTCTTCCTCTTCCGCTCCTGCGGCTTCCAGACACCGGTTCAGAGCCACGCGGAGGCCCCCGCTGGCACAGCTATCGGTGACGCCGATCACCCCGGCTCCGCAACCCCCCGACCCCCCGCGCGGACGCACAGACGACAGCGTGGGCTGTGGGAGACGCATACGTATTTATTATGACATTCTGGACACAAACGAGGCCGCGCAGACCTGGGGCGAGCTCACAACCTGGCGCGGAATCTGTGCGTCCCGGCCAGGGTGACGTGCGGCCGCCCGGCTCTGAGGCGCGGTGGCCGCTGCGGCTCTCTGAAGACTGTGACAAAGGTCAAGGGATTCCACAGCGGCTGGTTCTTTGATCACATGCTGCCTCGGTGGGGAAGGAGCCAGGTAGAGACGGCAGGAGCGAGCTGCGAGCTTCAGCTTCGAGAGCCTCGGGGCTCTGCCTGAACGGCCTGGCAGTTCCACCGACATCTGCTTCTACGGAGACTGAAGGCCACGGCGTGTGGGGGCTTCGGTTCCAGGACCCCTTCCCCATCCCCCACTCCCTCTGGCCCCGGGGGCAGCCGCCCCAGCTGCTTCATCCAGGGGCTTCAGTGCCGCGGGAAGCAAGACCCAGGCCCCCCGTGCTCACCCCGACCGCCCCAGCCGCGGCCTCGCTCGGCATCATCCAGAACATACTTCCACGACGGGTGCGCAACAGTGCGGGGAGAAAGGGGTAGCTTATGTTTTGTAGCGCCAGCCCCCAGGGAAGCCGCGTGAGCAGCAAGAGACAGTGACAGCGGGGGACCTCTGTCTCGTCATCCGGTTCCCCGGTGGGGGCAAGCTCCAGCCAATCCGTGGGCAGCACAGGGACGGAGCTGCCTCCAGGAACCATCTCTACTGACAAGTCCTACCCCCACCCCGGATCCCGATCGCGCGTGAGTCGTTAGTGTGCAGGAGAAACGCTGACAGCAGTGTGGGACTCCGGAGCCTGTCTGTGACCACGGAGTCGGGCGAAGCGGGGCCCAGGGAGGAGCTGGCCCCCGCACCCCGACCTCGCGTGCTCGGCACCCTGCTCCCCAGCTCTGGGCTGTGAGTCCGGGTGCTGGACGGCCACGGTCCCTGACTGCGAGCCCCAGGGACAAAAGCTGGGCCCGAGTTAGCGCGAGGGCAGGTTGGGGACACAACGCTTGTGGCACACGGGGACGGACACCCAAGTTAACGAATGTCGCGGAGCCTCGGCCGTTTGAACAGCCTGCGGTGGATGCGCTTCCCGGTTGTGGCACGACTCACTTGAACCGAAACAACTTTTCTGCCTCTTTACACATCTGGGTTTCCAAAGTGGCCGGCCCGTCTTCGGGGTACAAACGCGCCCTCTGCCGGGAGGAGGGCGAAGGCAGGGGCCTGTGGGGACACTTGGGGCACTCAGCCCGGCAGGGCCCACGGGAGGGTTTCTCCCAACAGCCTCCCGGAAGGTGTGTTCGGGGACGCACTCTTCCAACACGCCAGGGACACGAGAGGGTCTCTGGAAAGGGAGGGGACTTACAGACTGGCCCACCAAGTCACACGGCCCGGGTCTCGGCTTCGATCTTCTGCTCCCCGTGTAAGCTCTCTGGGTCCTGGAGCTGGGCCACACTCTGTCGGATGGCGATCTCGGGGCCACCGCCATACAGGTTGTTCAGGTAGACCCAGGTCTCCTCCGAAATCTGCCCATAGTCTGCTCCTGCAGGGCCCAAGAGGGCACCGGGTCGGGGCCGGGCTCACGTCTGCCCCCTCACTCCCTTGGTGATGCCATGGTCTTCGGCAGTGGGGGCTCTGGGAGGTGCAGGCCCCGAAGGGGAGGGAGCGCAACTATGCGTTTCCGTGCAAAGCGGTGAAATGCAAATCCAGGATGCCCCAGCAGGACGTCTGTGCTCTGAGGACCCCAGAGGGTGCATCTCTGCGCCCCATTTCCGGGGGTATGGGGTTCACACAAAGGGCAGGTGGAGGCCGACACAGGGCATGGGTGTGAGCGGCGGGGGCTCCTGGGAAGACTGTGACTGGCAGCTGGGGGGCGGGGATGGGGGGGAGCCCGGCTGGCCCAGAAGGCCAGGGCTGGAGCCGGCGAAACTCACCCTGCTTCAGTTGAATGTGGCCGCTTCCCCTGGCCTGTGCGATCCTGCTGTTGTCAATGGGCCCGGGGGGCTCTGGAACAGAAACAGCTCAGGCTCAGGACCTCTGGGCCTCTGCAGCGGCGGGAAGAAACCCCAGCACCGCCCCCCCCCCCCACCGCCCCCCAGCCCTCCGCTTCTCAACAGGTAAGAGCCATTCTCAAGGCGTCACTCCAACACCTGTGGCCCCCGAGAGGCTGTCCGGGCCGCAGGGGGTCAGTGTGACGTCCTTCCAGGGGCAGGTGCGTGCTCGTGCGGGGAAGTCTGAGAGCCAGAAGGGACTCGTAGCATCCCTGGAGCCCGCACGGGGGACTTCAGGGACCCACGAGCTAGTTTCAGACCCCTCACTGTGGACGGCAGCTGCCACGCGCCGAGCACCCTTCCCGAAACCTCATGGAAGCCTCGACCACCTGATCTGCGAGCCGTCACAGAAGCAGGGGAAGTAACAGCCCAGGTAAGAGCTGGCAGGAATAAGGCTGGGCCCGGAGGTAGGGCTGTAGCTCCAGAGCCCGTTTCTCCATCAGAGCCAAGCCCGACTGCCTCCACCAACACTAGGGAGGCCTCGGGGTGTCCCTGGGACCTTGCCGCCTGGCACGGGCTGGACAGCGGTGAGGTCCCTCCCTCCCTCCCCTTTCCCAGAGTCCTGGCTGGAGCTTATGCCCTGAAAGGCAAATGTCCCGTTCACAGAACCCACTGGCTCTGCCGCCCCTGCCAGGTCCCCAAGCCCCGGTCTGGGAGCCCAAGTGTGGGGCTTGAGGGTGGTGAGGGTGGCCGCAGGCAGGCCAGGGCTCAGGCTCGGCTGTTTCTGACTGCAGGGGACTGTAGAGGGCTCTGGGAGCTGCCTTGTGATGGGGCCTGTCTCCGCCTCTGTAAGTCATGGGGTCAGAGGACACTGTGTCCACTGTCTTTCCTAAGAGCTTGAAGCCATCTATCCACTAAAATCTAGTATTTAGGGCAAGAGAACCCTCAAAGGAAAGGGTCTGGCAGGAGGAAAGAACGGCCTCCTCTGGGCACCAGCAGGGACGGGAGAACAGGAGAGAAGGGGAGGGAAGGGGTGGAGCCAGACAGCTTCTCTCCCACTACAGCAAGAAGGCGTGGCTCCGGGACACTGGGTGGCCTGGCCCCCGCTAGCTAGCCCGGTGGGGACAGCGACCCTAGCATGCCGGGCTGGAATAACACCCGTGCTCTCCGCTCCTCCAGGCGGCAGGCACTCGCCGAAACCTGCTGGGCAGCCACCGACCACCCCAGGCACCCCCTCTCCCGCCTCCTGGGGCCCTCCCCGCAGATCTGAAGCCCCAGGGCCCTCCCAGCGGGTGGGCGGAGTGCCAGGCCAGTGCTCCACTCACCATTGTCCTTGCCCTTGACAAAGGCTTCCCACTCCCGGAACCACTGCATGCTGATGCAGTAGATGACGCTGGGGGACTCCTCGGCCTGGAAGGCTTTGTTGAGCTGGGCCGGCCCGGGGGAGCAGAGGGGAGGGTCAGCGGGATGGTCCCAGCACCCCGCCAACCCGCACCCTCGACTCTCAGAAAACACCAGATCCTCCAGGTAGAAACCGCGGGGCCCCCAGACAAGCTCAGAGGAACATCCCCCCGCGGCCCCGCCACCCTGATCTCTTTTCAAGGACTCTGATCCAAGGGAGAAGGCACGCAGATGCGGTTCTCCCGCACTTCATGGACTGCGGCCGTTCGCTCCCTCGTTAACCATTCTGACGCGTTTTCTCGTGGGCACAGAGCGCAGTGTCCTTTAAGGTCTTTCACCTACGCGTCTGCTACTGAATGATGGATGGCCCCGGGTCGCCTGTTCTGAACAGCCCCGGGGCCGGGGTGTGCCCGGGGCCCCAGCACCACACTGCCCAAACCCCTTTCCTAACACGGCATCGTCCTGGGTCCTGTTTTGCCACCTGATTTTTTTTTTCACTTAACACCCCTTTCGGGGTCAGTTGGTAGAACCCATGGTTCTCAGTAGGAGGGGGAAGGGACACTGCCAGTGTCTGGAGGTCATTTTCGTGCGGCCGGCATGGAGGCGGCCAGGGATGCTGACTGTCCTATTACCGGCAGTCCAGTCCCCACGACAAAGAACCATCCAGCCCCAAGCCACAGTGCCCGTGGCTTAACAGCACACCCGGCAGATGGACCTGAGCCTCCTGAACCCCGCCCTCCTGCTGGTAAAATCTT
This sequence comes from Herpailurus yagouaroundi, assembly GCF_014898765.1. Classification (NCBI taxonomy): domain Eukaryota; kingdom Metazoa; phylum Chordata; class Mammalia; order Carnivora; family Felidae; genus Herpailurus; species Herpailurus yagouaroundi. Next base: position 51,716,119 of record NW_024412401.1, on the reverse strand, counting down.
AAATGTCTGGCCAGGCCTCCGGCCACTCTGTTCTCCCCACAGAACAGAATGTCTTCCAGATAGAGCCTGGCTGCACGCGGCTCTCCAGTCCCCAAATCCCCGCGTGGCCCCAGCGGAGGCTAGAGGCGCCCCACCCCCACCCGCACGCACCTTAATGAAGGTGTCGATCTCAATCCGCCTGCGCTTGGCCAGTGCCTCTATCTCCACCTGGCAGATGGAGCACACATACAGATGGTTCACGGCAGGGCCGCCCCCAAACCTGCACCGGGAGGGAGGGCCAGGAGGGGGGAGCGGAGAGGGAGGGGGAGAGAGAGAGAACGCGAGCCCTGAGGGGCGGGTTCCAGTGGGGGGGGCAGCAGAACTTGCCAGAGAGCCATGACCGCCCTCCACATGGTGGGTTTCTCCTCCTCTGGGGAGGCTCCCCAACGCTGCAACCCTGGGTGCCCTGTGCACAGCCCGTTCGTTTTTCCGTCTTCCTCGCCAGTCTGGCAAGGGCACTCGTGTGCCAACACGACCACGGCACCCGGCCTGGGGCCTGCCCCGGCACAGGTGTGTCACAAACAGATGTTTAGTGGCTGAAGGAGGGATTAACGTTCTCCCTTCGTCTCTTGGCTGCTGGGCGGGAGCCCCTGTGGCCGCGGGCCCACCCGGCCAGACCCCGGGGACGATGTCAAAGGGACACAGAAGGCTGTCCCTCTGCGGGCAGGAGGGTGGAGCTCCACGGGATGTGGGGACACATCTCCCTGTGGGGCCTGGCCCACCCTCCTGCAACCGGGCGGAGTCCGCACCTGAGCTGCCAGCGGCCGGGGCGAAGCCTGTCCCGACCCGTCTGAGCACGTGCTGGGCACGGCATGTCCTGCCCACCTGTCCACAGAGCCACCTGGGCCTGAAGGCCCCCCCCCCCCCCCAGCCGGGCCTGCCCCAAGCCGGCGCTCCCAGGACTATCTGTGACAGGGGTCCAACACGCTTGCTTTTGCTTGAGCCGGTTTTGTCCCTCCTGACCGGAAGGATCCGGCTGGATGCCCACCAGTGTCTTTTTCCCTGCAGTTCGTGTGCCAGGGAAGCCCCTGCGGCCGCTTCTGTGCGGCTCTGCCCGGAGTGGAGGGCGGCGTGGGGCCCACGGTGGCGTCCGTTCCCCGAGCTCCTCCCCCGCCCCGCCTAG
>NW_024412401.1:51714256-51714857 GCF_014898765.1 Herpailurus yagouaroundi | reverse complement strand
GGGGGGGGGGGGGGGGGCAGGCAGGCTGCCCTCCCAGAAGAGGCAGGCGCGGCACCTACCTGTTGTAGAGGTGCTCCCAGACGTTCTGGGGCAGGATCACTACCAGGTCGTCGATGTAGTGGTATTTGTTGGGCGGGATGCCTGGGGAGGAAGGCAGAGGGACGGGGAGCTGGGGGCTCGGCCGCCCGCGCCCCCGCCCCCGCCGCAGAGAAGGCGCCCTCACCTCCGTGGGAGCAGAGGAAGGTGTGGTTGGTGATGGGCCCCGGCTCCGCGAAGGTGTTGAACTTGTTAAGCCATTCCCGGGACGCGTAGAACCGCAGCAGGCTGGGCTCCCGCAGGGCGGCCAGGGATACCACCTGCTGCCGCTCCCGCACGGCCTCCTCGCTGCTCTTCCTGGGGCAGGGGTGAGGCGAGGGGGGGTGGGGTGGGGCAGACGTGGGAGGGGGTTGGGGCGGGAGGGTTGCGCGCGGCCGTGCCTGGGCTCGCTCCGCGCGGGAGGGGGGGGGGAGCAGCCACGGCTGGCAGGGGGGGGCTCGGGGCCGCCTGCCGCCGCTCCCCCTGCCTGAGCCCCGCCCCTGCCAGAGTTGCGGCCACCGTCCCC
>NW_024412401.1:51685088-51714156 GCF_014898765.1 Herpailurus yagouaroundi | reverse complement strand
CCCCCCCCCCCCCCCCCCCCCCCCCCCCCCCGGGGACCGCCGCGGAAGGCCCAGGCTCGACTCCTTGGGCCTCCCACTTTCGCGCGGTGGCCACAGGGCTCCTTCCTGCAGACTGAAGCCCTCGCCGCCCGAGTCCGGGGCCCTTCCAGGCCCCGCCCACCCCGACGGAAGCCCCAGGGGCCGGGGGCGGGACGCCCGGGCCCGCAGGTCACCGGCCCTGCCCCGACGGCCCGGCCCCGGGCCCCCACCTGTAGAAGAGGACGTAGGCCTCGGCGTCCCGCACCACCGTCTCGTGGACCTCAGTGACATGCTGGTCATCGAACTCGTACCACTGCCCGTCGATGACGTTCTGGCAGTAGGCGATGTAGTGGCCACCTGCGGCGGGAGGGGCGGGCGGGTCACAGGTGGCCTAGGGGGCGGGGGCGGGGACGGGGAGGGGGAGGGGTAGGGGCGGCCGGACTCACTGCCCGCCGTGCCGTGGTGGCAGACGACAGAGAGGAGGTCGTAGGTGGAGATCCGCGACACGCACTCCTTGGCCAGGAACGGACGCAAGTCAAGCCCCTCGAGGGGGAAGGAGACGCGGCTGCTGATTTTGAACGAATACATGACCTCGTGCCGAAAGCGCTTCAGGTGGATGCACAGGACCTGCGGGGGCCGGGGGCAGGTGTCGGTCCCTCCAGACGGGGCTGGCCGGGGCCCCGCGAACCCTGGCAACCAGGCGGGGTCTCGAGGCGAGGCTCCGGGACACCCGCCGGCCCGCCGTTCAGTCCGCTCGGGTCTTGCCGTTCAGGTGAAAACAAGGAACCTAGCGGCTGGAGCCTTCCGGAGGCCCAGGCGGGGTGGATGGGTCACACCCACTGAGCCGCCCAAACAAGGGAAGAGCCCCGCGTGGGAGCCGAGCCGGCTCGCCGCAAGGCACGGGCAGAGGCACGGGTGACGGCAGGGCCACGCCGACGGCACCGGCCGCCGAGACGGGCGTCCCAAACCTGCTCGGCATGGCCCGAGCTCCCGCCTCTCGGGCAACGCTCCTCTCTGCTCCGGGTTTCAGTGAGCCTGTTCCTGCCTCGGAGCTTTGCCCACCGGCTCCTTCCCCCCTCTCCCCCACGAGGCCCACACAGCCCCCGCGCTCAGGGCCCACTCAGACCGACTCCCCCAGAGAGGCCTCCCTGCACACCCACCTTCCCCGGGGTGGCACCCTCCGCCCCACGCCCGCCCCAGTTCCACTGGGACCGGCACAGTGCGGGAGGAGCTGAGGGAGGGCCCACGTCGCTGTCCAGACCCCTCCCAGCAGGCCTCTCAGCCAAAGCAGTGGACTCCCCCCTGAAGTGGTCAACTCTCCCCAGCCCCGGGCTTCTCGGGGGAGGAAGGATGCTCAGTGACAGGCCGTGGCGGGGGCGGGGCGGGGGGGGCAGCTCCACTCACCTCGGGCAGCCGCAGGACCTTACAGTATTTCACCCCGTTCCGCAACCTGGCAGGGACAACGGGCGAGAAGCGGTGAGTGTCCGGGTGTGGGGGGAGAGCGGCACCCTCCCAACAGGGGCACGTCTGTGAGGTCAGGGTCAAACTCCCCGGGCGAGCAGGGGAAGTGCGCGGGACACAGACGGACGGAGGGGTCGGAATGGGAAGCTGGGGAGAGGCCCCGGGACACACACACACTTACTTTTTACACCGTTCACAGCTGTACATGTTGTCGCCTAGAGCAGTAAATGCAGACAACGGTTAGCGGGGACAGGAAATGGCAGAAGTGGACATGATCATTTATGCTGACGACACACAACCCGATAGGCTGCCTGCAAGAGACTGACTTCAGTGTTAAGGGCACACAGGCTGGGAGAGAGGGATGGAAGGAGACATTATCAGATAACACGGACTTTCGGTCCAAATCTGTCAGGAGAGACGAAGAGGGTCACCATGTGGTGATAAAGGGGTAATTCAAAAAGAAGAGGTAACTATTGTAAACATACGCATCCAACCCCACAGGACCTAAATATGGGAAGCGAATATTAACACAACTAAAGGCAGAAAGAGTCAGCAATACGGTAACAGTTGGGACTTTAACACCCCGCTTTCAACGCTGGGCAGATCATCCAGGCAGAAAATTAATAAGGGAACCAGACCTGAAGGACTACAGACCAAGTGGACCTCACAGACACAGACAGAACGTTCTACCCAACGGCACCAGAATACACGTTCTCAAGTGTGCACGGCACATTCTCCAGGACAGATCCTTTGTTGGGCCACAGCAGACTTGGAACAAATCTGGGAAGACAGATATGGTATCCAGATCTTTTCCAAACACAGCGGTATGAAACGAGAAACCATTAACGGGAAGAAAACCAGAAAATTCACAAACATGTGGACATTAAACAACACACTCTTCAACAACTGACGGGTCAGAGAAAAACTCAAAAGGAACTCAGGAAACATCTCAAGACAAATGAAAATGAAAATATAACATACCCCCACATATGGGATGCAGGAAAAGCAGGTCTAAGAGGGAATTTCATAGCAATAAGTGGCAACATTAAGAAAGCAAACAGATCTCAGACAACCTTTTTCGATGAAAGAGAAAATGAAAAACTAAGGCCAAACTTGGCAGAAGGGAGGAAATGACAGAGATTAGAGCGTAAATAAACAGAGATGAGAAAAAAACAATAGAAAAAAAAAGATCAGTGAAACTAAGAGTCGGTTTTCAGAAAAGATAAAATTGAAAACGCTTTTAGCTAGATTAGCAAAAGCAGAGACAGAGAGGATGCAAGTAAATTACAAACGGAGGGGGGCTCTTACAACTGACACCACAGAAACACAAAGGATCATAAGAGGCACTGTGTCCAATTCGCTGTACCCCAAACTGGATAACCCAGAAGAAATGGACAAATTTCTAGAGATATACAACCAAGACTGAATCATGAAGAAAGAGAAAATCTGAACAGACCAGTAATAAGGAGATCAGAGCAGTGTTCTTTCCACCTTGCAATAGTAGTACAAAGTAAAAACTTCCCAACAAACAAAAGTCCAGGACCAGATGGTTTGCCGGTGAATTCTACCAAACATTTAAAAAAAAGAATTAACACCAATCCTTTTCAAACACTTCCAAAAAGCTGAGGAGGGAGCACTCTCAGACCCATTTTATGAGGCCAGCAGCACCCTGATACCAAAGTTAGATAAGGACACTAAAGGAAAAGAAAGCGATGGGCCAATATCCCTGATGAATGTTGACGGGAAAATCGTCAAAAAAAATTCTAGCAAACCGAATTCAGCATCATATTAAAAGGCTCACACACCATGATCAAAGGGAATTTAACCCTGGGAGGCAAGTACGGTTTATCACACACAAATCAATACACAGGATACTCTACGTTCATAGGATAAAGGGTAAAATCGTATGATCCTCTCAACCCAGAGAGGAAAAGCATTTGATGAATTTCAACACCCTTTCACGATAAAAGGTCTCAGTAGGTTAGGTGTAGAGGGAACACGCCTCAACATACCGGAGGCCACCTAAGACAGGCCCACGGCCAATGTCATCCTCAATGGTGAAAAGCTAGCAGCTTTTCCTTCAAAATCAGGACCAAAACAAAGGCGCTCACTCTCACCAGGCCTATTCTAGTTAGTACTAGAAGTCCTAGCCAGAGCAATTAGGCAAGAAAAAGAAATAAAAGACATCCAAGAAGGAGAAGAGGAGGTAAGGAGCTCAGGCTGTCTGTATGCGGATGACGTGATCCTACACACAGGAACCCTAAAGACTCCCCCCAAAAAACTGTTAGCGCTGACAGACGAATTCAGTAAAGATGCAGAGCACAAAGTCAACACGTAAAAACCAGCGGCATTCCTGTGCACTGGCAGTGAAATATCTGAATGAGAAACCAAGAAAACAAACCCATTTACAATCGGGTTGAGGATGATAAGACACACAGGAATACGTTTAACCAAGGAGGTGAAAGATCTGTACGCAGAAACCACATGTCATCGATGAGAGACACGGACAAAGATGGCCGTGAGACCGTGGAAATTACAGCTGTTGGTCTCTGCCCCAGGTTCCTGGCTCACACTCCCTAAGGTCCTTCTACTTTCCTAAGTGGTAAGAGCACTAGAAGCATCATCTGTTCTGCTATTTGGTCTTTGACCCCTTGACCCCACTTCCTGGCAGGCTTCTAAAGGTCCCTTGGAATTTCCTAGGTGATGGCGGTGACTTTTGTCCTAATAAGGTGACTCTGGATGGCTCTGGGATTGGGGCTGATCACCAGAAAGACGGAGCCATGATTAGAAGTTGGGAATTTTCAGGGGCGCCTGGGCGGCTCAGTCGGTTGAGCGTCCGACTTCGGCTCGGGTCACGATCTCACGGTCTGTGGATTCAAGCCCTGCGCTGGGCTCTGTGCTGACAGCTGGGAGCCTGGAGCCTGCTTCCCATTCTGTGTCTCCCTCTCTCTTTGCCCCTCCTCCCCTTTTTGCTCCTCCCCTCTCTCTTTGCCCCTCCCATTTTGCCCCTCCCCTCTCGTTGCCCCTCCCCTCCAGATGCTCTGTCTCTCAAAAATAAATAAACGTTAAAAAATTAAAAAAAAAAAAAGTTTGGAATTTTCAGCCCCACCTGTGTCCTACAGAGAGAGGGGCTGGAAATGGAGTTTATAACTGATCATGCCTACGTGAGGAAGCCTCCATAAAAATCCCGATGGCATGGCGTTTGGCCACCTTCCAAGTTGGCGGACGTGTGGAGACGAGGGAAAGTAGCGAGCTCAGAGGTCAAGAAAGTTCTGCCCCTTCCCACATACCCTGCCCTGTGCAGCTCTGCCGTCTGGCTGTTCCTGAGTTAAATATGTTTTTTTAACATTTATTTATTTTTGAGAGAGAGAGAGAGAGAGACAGAGTGTGAGTGGGGGAGGGGCAGAGAGAGAGAGGGAGACACAGAATCTGAAACAGGCTCCAGGCTCCGAGCTGTCAGCACAGAGCGCGACGCGGGGCTCGAACTCTGAACTGTGAGATCGTGACCTGAGCCGAAGTCGGACGCTTAGCTGACTGAGCCACCAGGGTACCCCTGAGCTACATCCTTTCACGATAAACCAGTAATCCAGCAGGTAATGGCTCTAGCAAATTAATCAAGCCCAAGGAGAAAGGGTTGGAACCTTCGAGCTACAGCCAGTCAGAAACACAAGTGACAACCAGGACCCGTGACTGGCTTCTGAAGTTGGGGAGGGGAAGTCTCGTAGGACTGAACCCTTAACCTGTGGGATGTGATGCTGTCTCCAGTGTCAGAACCGAGGCGAATTCTCAAAACCCAGCTGGTGTCACACAACTGCTTGCTAGGGGAACAGCATCGGGAAGGTAGTAAGAGTGACAGGAGACTGAGTTGTTCCCACACGGTGACCCAATACATGAGAATACATAAACAAATTCACGGATCAGAATACTAGATATTGTCAAAATGTCCACCCTACCCAAAGCCATCTATAGATTCGATGCAATCCCTGTCACAATCCCAGTGACCTTTTTCACAGAAATAGAAACAAAAAAAATCCTAAAATTCACATAGAATTATAAAAGAAATCCCAAACGGCCAAAACAATCTTGCGCAAGAATGGTGGAGGCGTCCCGAGTCCCGATTTCAAACTACACTACGAAGCTACGGTGGTCACAACAGTATGGCACTGGCATAAAAACACACACAGGCCCGTGAACAGAATTGAGGACCCAGAAATAAACCCATGCATATACGGGCAACTGCTGTCTGAGAAGGGAGCCAAGAATACTTGACGGGGGAAAGACAGTCATTTCAGTAAATGGTGCTGAGGAAACTGGATATTCACCCCTGTGACAGAAGAATGAAACTGGACCCGTATCTCATACCGCTCACAGAAATTATCCTAAAATGGATTAAAGACTGAAATACAAGATCTGAAGGGACGCCTGGGTGGCTCAGTCAGTTGAGCGTCCGACTTCGGCTCGGGTCACGATCTTGCGGTCCGTGAGTTCGAGCCCCGCGTCGGGCTCTGTGCTGACGGCTCGGAGCCTGGAGCCTGCTTCGGATTCTGTGTCTCCCTCTCTCTCTGCCCCTCCCCACTCATGCTCTGTCTCTCTGTCTCAAAAATAAATAAACATTAAAAAAAAAAAAAAAAAAAAGACCTGAAACCACAAAACTCGTAGAAGAAAACATAGGGGAAACGCTCCCGGACTCTGCCCTTGGCAATGACTTTTTGGATAGGACACCAAAAGCACAAGCCACAAAAGCAAAAATAAACAAGCGAGCCGATATCAAACTCAAAAGCTCTCGCAACATAAGAAACAATTTGCAAAGTAAAGAAGCAACCTACAGAACGGGAGAAAACATGTATCGGATAAGGGGTTAATATCCAAAGTACGTAAGGAATTCATACAAATAGGAGAAAACAAAACAAAACAAAATCAAAACCCAGATAATCTGTTTAAAAGCTGGCAGAGGACCTGAACAGACATTTCTCCAAAGACGACAAACAGGTGGCCAGGAGGTACACGAAAAGCTGCTCAACATCACTCATCCCCAGGGAAACGCGAATCGACCCCGCGATGAGGTGTCACCTCACACCTGTCAGAAGAGCTCTCCTCAAGAGGAGATTTTGCAAAATGAGATACAAAGTGTAGGCAAGGACGTGGGGAAGGGGGATCCTTCGCGCGCACCGCCAGTGGGAACAGAAATTGGCGCGGCCATCGCGGAAAACAGTGTGGAGGTTCCTCAAAAAGTTAAATAGGACTACCCTATGATCCAGCAATCCCACGTCTGGGTATTTATCCAAAGGAAATGACATTGGTCTAGAAGGGACAGGTACGCATCCAGGTTCACTGCAGCATTGTTCACGACAGCCAAACAGCAGAAGTGAAGCCCACGTGTCCACCGCGAGAGGAACAGGGAAATAAGACGTCGTCTATCAAGAGTACTATTCAGCTCCAGAAAGGTCGGGGGGGTTCTGCCACCTGCCACGACACGGATGAGGAGCCCGTCACAGGAAGACAAATACCATATGATCTGACTTAGATGAGGTCCCCAGAGACATCAAGTGATGGAGACAGAAGGTAGAATGATCAGCGCCAGGGCTGTGGGACGGGAGGAGAGAGAGTTGCCGTTTAAGGGGTAGAGTTTCCGCCTTGCAGGATGAGAAGGTTCTAGAGATTGACTGCATGATAATATGAATACAGGGAACGCTACTGAACAGTACATTTAAAAATGGTTAAGATGGGCAGGGGGCGCCTGGATCGGTGAAGAGACTGACTTGGGCTCATGTCATGTTCTCGCGGCTTGTGGGTTCGAGCCCCGTGGCGGGCTCTGTGCCGACAGCTCAGAGCCTGCAGCCTGCTTCGGATTCTGTGTCTCTGTCTCTCTGTCCCTCCCCAGCTCATGCGCTCTCTCTCTCTCTCTCTCTCTCTCTCTCTCTCTCTCTCAAAAATAAATAAATGAACTTAAAAATTTTTAATACAATTAAAAAAAATGGTTAAGATGGTAAATTTCATGTTTACTTTATTTCACCACACCCACGCCTGGGGGGGGGGGGGGGTGTGTTTGTTTGTTTGTTTTTAAGAAAAAGAGCTTTCCCAAAGGTAAGATGCCAAGCACTCAACAGAAAAATGGGAAAAGTCAGGAAGAGCACATTTTAAAATATGAAATACCAACAGTCAATATGCTTATGGAAACTGTCCAAGCTCATCGATAACCGAGGAAACACAAAACTAAAAGCACAATATCATTTTTGTGCACCAAACTGTTAAACAAAAGAAAACCAGGTGAAGCCCTAAGGGCCACCAGGTGGTAGGGCTGGGGGGGCCCCCCGCCGCCCGGGCCGCCCCGTGGGGGGGGGGGGGGGGCCGGGGAGGGGGGCGATAACTGACAGTGAGTTCCAGAAACCAGCCGTATGCTGACCCAGCCAGCCCGGTCCACTCACCCTTCAGCTCATCAGCAGCGAAGAAGGCAGCAAGGCAGTCTTCCAGGGTGACGACCGGCCCCCAAAACCAGCTGGGGGTACAGGATACCACAAACCTACGGAGACAGAAAAGGGGTGGCGGGGGTGCAACCAGGGCCTGGGCAAGACTGGGACCTGGCGGCTTTGGGCCCCGGGAGGCACCTTGGCCCAGTGGGTGGAACGGGTAGAGGTCCCAACGCTTGGGAGCACCAGCCGGCAACCCAGGGTCCTTGGGAGAATGACATCACTTCTCCCTGAGCTTTGTCTTTTCACGTGTGAAGGGGCCCTGATCCCACTGGCCTGTCCTCTGGGAAGAGACGGGCTCCTGACATCAGGCGGGTATAAAGCGGGCTTTGCAGCACACAGCAGGGGCTCCGGAAAGCTGCCCACCGCCCTCCCTGCAGGGTCAGGCCCGCTCTCCAGCTGCCGCCCTCCTTTCTAGCTGTCACCGGGTGACTCCCCTGTCATTACCCGCCTTCAGATCCATGGGCCCACCCAACCCAGGCCATTCCCTCGTGGCTGAGGAAGCCCCCGCCCCACTCAGCCAACACCTGCACGTCCTCCAGCTTCAAGGGCCCTTCGGGACTCTGCCCTTGGCCCTGTAACTGGCCGAACTTTGCCGTTTACGGCCTGCCACCGTCCAGGGCCAGGGCAGTGTCGTGTCTCCAGCAGGCGGGAAGGCTGGGGTACCTCCGGATATACTCCACGATGAAGGCGAGCCAGCCCTGGGCGGCGTAGCCGTCCCCGCAGGCGCCCGGCTTGGCTGGCACGTTCTGGTAGATGTGCAGCTTGGCCAGGTCCTCCTTGCCAGGAATGGGCAGCGACAGGTCCTGGAACGTCTCTACCGTGGTGGACACCTGTGGGGTCGAAGGTCAGCTTGGGTCTCCACCTTCTAGGGTCCCGTCCTGCCCAGAACAAGCAGAATCTGTACCCCGAACCCCAGTCACCACCAGATGGCAGGTATAGGGCGGAGGGTCTGCCCCCTAGTCTGGCGACCGGGGCCCTCCCCTACAGAAAGGCAGGGGGCACCAGGCGGAGCCCCCAACCTGGGGGAGGGGCACCGGGGCACTGAAGGCCGGCGCGTCACTCGTCCCACCCCAGGGCACTCACACGGTCACAGGTGAGACACTGCACGAGGCTGAGGATGGAGCCGTCGAAGATGTCGGAGATGACGCTGCGGTAGTGCTGCTCCCTCCGCTTCCGGCTGCCGGCACTCGGTACCTGGGCTGGGGGCACAGCACGGGACTAGGCCCAGCCCCTCCGGCCTGTCTGGGGCAAGGGGCGGTGCTGGGGCTGGCTTGGCCGGGACCTGGGGGGGGGGGGTCCTACGTGCGTCACGTGCTGGGGCTCACGGTTCACCTCCCAGCGCCTCGGTCACGGTCAGTGAGACGGGGCGCCCCCGCTCGCACCCGGTGGCATTAGGAGGGCCCGGAGACGCTGCTGCTCCCGGGGGCAGCCACGGCACGACCCGCGCTCCCGGCCCCGAGCTGCGCGCGCGGCCGCCCTGCCGACCCACCCTCCCCACCCGACCCCACCAACCTTTCTTGAGCACGTACGACGGCCCCATCCTCACGGGGCTCGCCCGAGGGGGGCTGCTGGCCAGCTTGGCGTGGCCCTCGTGGCGGCGCACGGGGCTGCAGGGGCGGGAGGCGCTGCGCATGTGGGCCTCGTTGTCCGGCTCTGGGGGCAGAGAGGGGGCTGTGTTGGGCCCGAGGCAGCCACGCCGGCTGCGGGGCGGGGTCAGGAAGAGGACCCGCCAGCACCTCCTAGGGACCGAGGCGGGAGCCAGCCACGCCTCCTCTGGCCCGTGCCCACCCCGGCCGCCACCAAACCCACAGAATGCCCGTCCTCGCTCCAGTCTCCAGCCGAGGCGCGGGGCCGGCTGAGCGGGTCCGCACCTGCCACGTGGCCGACCCCTGACCCGAGGCTCTGGTGGTGGGACCCCAGGGGGTGGGAGAGGCCAGCGGGCCGGAGGTGCCGGGCAGAGCGGGCCGGGGGCCCCGAGCGGCTGTCTGGCACCTGGGGTCCGGCAGGGGCTGGGGGACCGCGGCGACGGCGGCCGGGCCTCTGCGGGCTGGTCGTCGAGGGCGGCCATGGCCGTGTCCACGTCGGCGTCCTCGTCCACTTGCTCCGAGCTGCTGCGCTGCTGGCCCCAGGAGAACTTGCGGTCCTTCATGCGCTCCTTCTCGGAGATGGCGCGGCCCGCCTCGTCGGGGGTCAGCAGCTCCGCCTCGGCCTGCGAGCCGCCCCCGCCACGGCCCTGCCCGTCGCCCTCACCCCGGTCGCTGCTCGAGTCACAGGACAGGAACTCGTCCTCGGACGGGCTCCGGTCGCCCTCGCGCTTCTCGTCCGTGTCGCTCGAGTCTGAGTCCCGGGCCTCGGCCAGTGCCGCCGCGGCCGCCACCACGGGCTCCTTGAGCTCCTCGTGCAGCTGGTCCATCAGGCAGCGCAGGAACTCCTGGGTGTCCTGGAAGCAGCGGCCGCGTCAACGGGGCCGTCCCCCCCCGGGGCGGAGGCACCCCCGCCGCCCCTGCGGCCGAGGACACCAGCAGGCCCCTCTCGTGGGTCCCGGCGGTACCCCGTGCAGACGCGTCGAGCAGCCCTCACGGGGGGCCTCCGTGGCGGTTCCGTCCCAACCCCCGCTCTACCAGGAGCGCCAGGGCCAGAGAGGCCGAGCCACCCCTCCCCAGTCACACAGCTGTCAAGTGGCAGAGCTGAGGTCCCCACTGGGGCCGTGGGACTCCCCAGCTCGTGCCCATAAGCACCTGTAGCCCGGCCTCTACCTCAGTGTGGGACGGTGAAGGAGCCACGTTTGGCCCCGAAAGTCACCTTGCTGCCTGCAGGCGGGGCCCCTGGGGCGGGCAGGGAGACTGAGGAAGGATGAAGGTGACACAGAAGACGCGTGTGCACGTGACGACCCAGCCGACTTGGGTGGGGGTGATGACGGCCAGCAGGCCCGGCCGCCCGCATCCTCTACCCTTCCTCTGGTTTCCCCCTGCCCTCCCAGCCTTTCTGCCAGCTCCCATGCCCACGCCTCGCCTCGCCAGTGTGGCCGTGGCCCCGGAGGCAGGATCGCACCTTCCCAGAGACGATATGTCTAAGCTGTCTCTCCGGGCCTCTTGGGCCTCAAATCACAGCAGCGGCACTTTTATCCTGCCCTCTGACTAGATCGCCAAACCGACCAGGAAGCCTGGGCAGCGAGGCTTCCAGCACCCGCCCACCGAGCCCCGCCGAGAGTGGCGCACGCACAGAAGGTGCCAGAACGTGGTGGCGGAGGCTGGGCTCCAACGGCCGGGGGCACGTGGTGCCACGCTGCCCCTCGCAGTGCCTGGTGTCAGAAGCAGTGCCCCCGGCCCAACTCCTGACCAACACGATGCTGGATCACTCGGCGGCCAAAACCAGCCAAGCCCCCTCAGCCTCACGTCACAGATGCGGAGACAGGGCCTCATTCCAGGAGAGGGAAGGGAGGACTCTGGAAGGGTTTCCTCGGGCAAAGTGTCAAACTGGAAGACCAAAGAAAGCAACCACTAGCTTATCTCGCATTAGGGAGTGGAGAGGATTCATGGGTCCCGTTATCAGGGGCGCGGAAAGGTTCTTTTAAGAAACGGGCCTCTGACACGCCATCTCCTTTCCTTTCTGGCTTCTCCTTGTAACAAAAGTACTGTGCTTGGGTTGCTAAACTCTCAAGCCATGTGTGGAAGCAGGACAGCATCCTCTGGCTGTTAGCAGAGGCCCACGCCTGCATCTATGTTTCGGACTGAGAAATGATCCGTGTGCCATGTCTAAGAAGCAGAGGAAGGGGTGTTTCTGGGGTGTGCTGGCAGCAGCCGGGCAGCCCTTCTCTTCACAGAGCGCCTGAGGAATGAATGGCTCAGCTCGGCCTCAGTCCCACCCTGCCCCTAGGTGCTGTGTGACCTGAGCCTCAGCTCCTCACCTAGAGCCCGGGGGTGATGACAGGGCTCACTCAGGAGAGCTCTGTCAGGAAAAACAGGGCTGTACTTGCGTGGCAGGGAGTGACAACTCAATAAATGGTAGATGGTGAGCTGTGATCGTGGAGGATGTTATCGCTTTCCAAAAAGGGTGGTATTCAGGCAGCGCTGGGCTTCTCGGTCAGGAGCCTGGCGATCCTCCAACAGAGGGTGTGAGGAGAGGAAGCCCAGCAGCCCTCAGCCAGGGAAGGGATGGCAGGCAGGGCGGTGGGGGCCGAGGGAGAGGGCGGAAGGCATTCCCCGCCCGACCGCGGCTCTGTTCCGGGGCCCCGCATTCAGGCCGCAGGAATGGTGACCCAGACAGGGCCAGCTCCCCCCGCAAGCCCAGCAGTGAAACCCCGGGCCGCCGGGCAGTCTGGGGCAGGGACCCAGACATGTGAACGATCAGCTCGGCTTGGGGCTGGGGCATACAGGTGGCTGCATTCAACTGCATCTTGGTCCCCCGAGGTCACGCCACGGGAAGGATCACTGATTTCCAAAGGGTTCTCTAGACATACAAAAACTTGTAACGAAATGCTTAGTAGAAGTGAAATGCCGCCTGTGATCTGAAGAATGAAAAAGCACGTTCTGAACGCAGGGCTGAAGCGCCCGGAGTCTGCAGTCAGCCTGCCTGAGGTCAAATCTCCCCTCCGCCACGCACCAGCTGTGTGACCCGAGCCAGTGACTCGCCCAGCTGAGACCCGGCCTCCAGCCTCCTGACCTGCCGAGTGGGGAGAATATCCGCAGGCCCTGGAGGGCTCCAGTGTCCTCACACACACCAAGGGCTCAGGCAGCGAGAGGACCCGCCCCGTAACGCCGAGCCGCTGCTGGTGTTTTCCGTGCCGGTCTGGGCTTCAGAGCCAGGCCTGGTAACGGCCCTGGGTGTCCCCGGCGCAGCTCGGATGGCCTACCTGCTGGGCATAGCCTCGGAACATCGGGTTGACCAACTTGATCCCGTGAGACAGGCTGGTGGGAACCACGTAGCTTGGGCTGTGGGAAGACCAGACCCATTAGCGCAGGTGGCCCGGCCCGTTCGGGGCTACGCGGTCCCTCGAGGGTCGGTAGGGCAGGCAGCTGGGGGGTCTGGATGGGACTCAGTGAGGTGTCTGCTGTAACTCTGGGAACGGCTGACTTGGCCAGGAGTCCCTGCGGGCTCGCACCTCCCCACAGTCAGGGAAGAAAATGTCAAGTCATGGCTCAGCCGGGCAAAGAACTCCTGACTGGGACGGCATCATTTCCCGTTAGCCCAGAACAAGCCGACCTGAAAACTGGTTTCTTTCCTGAAATACTTCCTGTGGTTTTTCTCATTTCAAAAGCAATCCATGTCCGTTTTTGAAAAACCCAGAATTTTAGAGAAGCCCAACAAGGAGACATCACCACCAATAATAGCACCACCCAGAGATAACTGCCGTTGAGATTTCTAGATTTATTCCATGGAAATAGATACACCCAGGAAACAAACTTGGCTCCTGGCAGAACCGGAATTATACTGCATCGCGCTGTTTTAGAATCTGCTCTTACACTTCGTATATTTCTACGCGCTCCTTTTAAATCATTCCCAAGTTTCCCAGAGAAACGGGTCTAATCCAAACTGCCGGTCTTTAAATTTGTTTCGCGCTGCGCTGAACCCCTGCCCTGTCGGCACCAGCCACCACTTATGAGACTCTCTCCCACGTGGACGGGGTGGCTGGGGCTTCGGAGGAGTCATGGTGAGCGTCTCGGCCTCAGCACACACGTCTCAGAAGTGGTCGCTGGCTCAGGGCAATGCCAGGTTCGAACGCCAGCGCCACCCTTCACAAGCTGAGTGACCTTGAGCAGGACACGGAAATCTCTCTGAACCTCAGGTTCCCCAGTTTATAAAACAGCACTGCCATGAGAATCACACGGGTGAGGCGTGGCAGGTGCACAGCAAACAGCCGAAGGCAGAGGTGGTACCCAGTCGAAGGGCTGAGAGGAAAGTCCCCAGCCCCATGCACCTGCCCAGGGTCAGGGGCTCAGTCACTCACCGTTTCCTGTGCCAGACCTCAGAGACCAGCTTCTGGTAACTTTTGCACAGGGCTGGCTTCTTGTCTGTGCGCACCAGGCCTCCACATTCCAAGAAGAACTGGGTGAGCGGAGGGCTAGGGGCAGGGGAGGGAGCCGGGTCAGAAAAGGAGGGGCGCGTGGCATCGGTTAGAAAGAGCTGGGTAGAGAAGCAAAAGCTCACGCGGGGGGCATCCTGTAGCCCCCGGAGCCAGAAATGCCTGCGGATGACTAGAAGGATCCCACCTGTCGTGACTGAATCGTGTCTCCCCAAATTTACGAGTTGAACGCTCCAGAATACGACTGCATTTGGATACGGGGCCCCGAAACAAGGCAATTAGGTTAAAATGAGGTCCTCAGCGCGGGCCTAAGTCCGATATGACTGGTGTCCTCATACAAGGAGGAGATTTGGACACAAACATGCCCAGAGGGAAGATGACACAGGAAGAAGGTGGCCATCTAAAAGGCAAGGAGAGAGGCCTCGGAAGCAGCCACCCCTGTCTGCACCGTGATCTCAGACTTCTGGCCCCCAGAACAGACAGAGAATACATCTCTGCTGTTTAAAGTGTTCTGCCAGGGGCGCCTGGGTGGCTCAGTCCGTGAAACATCAGGCTCTTGGTTTCGACTCAGGTCATGATCTCAGGGTTTGTGAGTTTGAGCCCCACGTCAGGCTCTGTGCTGACAGCTCGGAGCCTGCTTGGGATTCTCTCTCTCTCCCTGTCTGTCCCTCCCCTGTGTGAGCCCGCTCTCTCTCACAAAAATAAATAAAAAACAAATTAAAATAATAATAATAATAATAATAGTAATAATAATAAAATAAAGTCCCCTGACTGTCGTGCTTTGTTATGGACACCCCCGACGCAGAAACGGCCCCCTTCCCTCTCCCAGGGCTGCCGAGCTTCCCGCTTCAGGGCCCCTGGGGTCAGGGCGCGGCTGTCGCTGCACCAACAAGAGAGGACCCAGAACCTGTTGCTCCCACCAGCCCGTTCTGTGGAACCTTCCCGAACCTGAAGGCATCTTCCTTTTCCCTCATGTTTTAAAAACGTATCTCATTACTTAAGAAATACGTATTCATTGTAGAAAGACTGGATGAGCAAACACTAATAAAGGGCTTTAATCCTATCACGTGAAGACAGCTACCCCGAACATTTAGGTGCATAGTGTTCCAGACTTTCCTGCAGACACCCCCTCCCTCCTTCACACATATGCGCACTGAGTCCCCACCAGGTGGGACATCTGTGTACCGGGCGCAGGAAATGCCCTGGCCTCACGGACTTAACAGCCTACCCGAGGTAGAAATGACTAATTTTTTCCCCCAATGGGATTGCACCGCACAAAACTTATAACTTCCTTCCTCCCCCTTGCCATAGTCTGACCCCTTCCCACTCAGGAAAATACTGTCCTACACTTACTGCAAAGTTGGCCTTTATTTTGTTTTAAGTTTTTTATTTATTTTGAGAACGGGAGAGAGAGCATGAGCAAGGGAGGGGCAGAGAGAGAGAGAGAGAGAGAGAGAGAGAGAGAGAGAGAGAGAATCCCAAGCAGGCTCTGAGCTGTCAGCGCAGAGCCTGACACGGGGCTTGAACTCACGAACCGTGAGATCATGACCTGAGCCGAAACCAAGGGTTAGACGCTTAACCGACAGAGCCCCCTCAGATCATTCCCTACAAACGACAGAACACGAACATGGTACAGGCACCATGCGCCACGTCTCAGGTCGCCTTCCCGGGACTAACTGACGGAAGGGGGGCTGCTGGGTCAAAGGGCACATGTGCTCCAAGGGGGGGCTGATACACGTCTAAATACATGCATCTGTGGGCAACATACACAGCACAGCGTGGGGGCTGCTGCCGCTACTTCCGGGGCATCTGGGGACAGGTCCTGGCCTCCCGGCTCCCAGACGAGGTGACAACCTACCAGTTGGACAGGGCCTGCAAGGCGGCGTTCATGTAGCAGGAGTTGCCGAGGTTCTTCATACCCGTGAGGCCTAGGGAGCCAATGCACAGCGGGGAGGGAGGGTGAGGGTCCCACCGCTCACGGATGAGCCGCCAGGACCCAACCACAGGAGGACGTGGGTGGCTGGTGTCCCGCCCCAGAAGGCTGCCAGGTTAGGTTACTGCGCCTCCTGCTCACGGTAGCTGTGGGCGCCCGAGCATTTCAGACGGACCGCTCTGCCCTCCACCCAGCCCGGCCCACTGTCCGCGTCGCACAGGCAAGGAGGCCGGGCGTGGGGGGGCCGGCCTGCCCGGGGTCACATGCCGAGACCGGGGATGAGGACCGGCAGGCCACGAGGACTCGGCTGGACGGCCAGCACCCCAAGGGAAGAAGCCACCACACTCTATGGCCCGTCGGTCACGCCGCCCTTGCCCGCCCACACGGCCCAATGCGCCACAGAACTCCCCAGCCTGCGTGGAGGCCCCCGGCCCGGCCTGACAGCTCCCCCAGCTCTGGGGTCGGCTACCTCGAGGTTTCAGGTCATCATCCTCTGACTCGGACTCTCCTTCGTCGGCCACGGCAATAGGGACAGCTTTCAGAGGGTGCGAGGGCAGCGGAGGGTCCTGCGGGAGAGACCGAGTGAGGAAACTGGGGAGGCGAGGAAGACGGGGTGGGGGGCAGAGGCCCACAGGCTCCCCAGGGGGAAAGGAAGCCCAGTCGCCCAGCCCCCGCCCCCAGCCCACACCGCATTGGCCCATCTGAGCCGAGGATACCCCGGAAAGAGATGGCTCTGGCATCTTGTATTTTACTGACGCTGATAAAAACGTAGTTATAATAAACTTGCAAAAAAATAGAAACAGCGAATCACAACCTACAATCCAGACGACCACTGTCAAGTCTGTACGCGGTTGCGTAAGTTTTTCACCGTTCATATACACACGCCCCAAAACAAGATACCGTATGCACACTGTTGTATAGCCTTTTTTGTGAATAACCATAAACAGCTGCCACGCTTGCAAACGTGTTCCGTAAACATTTACTGAGCACCTACTACGTGACGGTCGCTGTGTAAACGCGGAAGAGACACGCTCAGGCCTCCCCGAGCTCCGACTCCAGCCGGCCAACCCCGCGACCTGTGTACTGACCGGAGCCCGAGGCGACCCTCCGTGCGTGGGTCTGCCCGGCCTACCACCTTTAGGTGCCCCACGGTGCCCTGCTCAGTGCCTCGTTAGGGGGGTTTCTGGTGTTTTCCACAGAGAAGCGAACCGCAGGTCACCGTTCGGCATTCCCCGGGGGACAGGGTTTGTCTTAGGGCTGGGGGGTGCCGGGGGCTCGCCACAGGCCCGGAAGCATCTGCACCGGCCCCAGGCCCAGGCTCGGTCAAGCCCTGCCCTTGCGCGCGGCCCGCCCACGGCCTGGGAACGAACTCCCTTCCCGGAGGACTTTTGTGTCCTCAACCCCCACCCCGTGTGGGCCTTGGCACACAGCCGGGGCTCAGCAAGGGTTCGCTGGCACTTGAGAACACGGGCCAGGCACAGATGCCATCTGGGACCCACCAATCCCCGCTCCCCCGACGCTTGGGTCACAAGGCCCTGCCCCCAACACGTCACTACCGACCACGCTGACGCCCCTGCACCCCCTTACCTGCTCCGAGAATTTGGGCGAGGGGCCCGCCAGGGGTGCTGCCAGCCTCTGCTTCAGGAACACTTCCTTCTCACAGGCGTAACACCACACCCGGAACGTGGTCAGGTTCACTGTCAGGTTGTGCTTTTTTGCCTAGAGGGCAAGATCCAAAGTGAGGCTGAGGACACACTGGCCTAACAGGTGCCCTGAGGCTGCATCCAGCGGCCTCAGTAAAAGGCCTGGAAGCAGAGAACATGCTCACCCTCCAGCCAGGAAGGCCACGGGCTGCCATTGACCAATCACCTGCGTTTGTGATATGCGTGCACCTGCATTAGCTCTGGTATCTCTGTAGCAACCCTGCTAGGCCTGTTCCTATTTTATAGACATAGCCACCGAGGCCCAGAGCGGGCAGCTGGAGCTGGGAGGTGGCTGGAGCCGGGGTCTGAATTCTGGGCCGTCTGCCCGCAGGGCCCACACTCCCGGCCACGGCGCTCACCTGAGCGTGAATGGTGCTATGGTCAGCGAAGGATTCTCCGCAGCCAACATAGGAGCAGGAGACCTGGGGAGAGAGGGAAGGAGAGAGGATGGGGGCTGGACCATCTCCGCCGCCAAGACCAGGCCTGAGGCCCTGCCACCCCACAGGAACACGTGTTTATGTACCTGAAGCTCCAGCTGGAAAGGACTGCTGCCCTAAAAGCCGCCCCTGCCCGCTGAGGAAGGTGGACAGGGTGCCCTGGGCTACTGGCCTCCTACAAAAAAGCCCAGGTAGGGGCCCAGCAAGACACGGGCCAAGCCGTGTGGCGCCCAGACCCTCTCCCCTACTTCCTTATGGGCCAGTAATCGAGACCCACTCAGGACCCACAGGGGGCCTGCAGGTCTCTGATGGCCTTGCCTTTGGCCTTGCACTTCCCTGTCCCAAAGCTAGCCACCCACCAGGCCCAGCAAGTGCCTCCACCGCAGGCCTGCAGCCCAACGATCAGCCTGCTTCTCCACAAGAGGTCAGCACCGCATGGCCTTGTGAGGGCCTTCCGGTCACAAAGGACACATCCCTTCCTGCTGGGGGTGCTCCCAGGACACAGGACCATGCCACACGTTTCTTGCTGTCCCCCAAGGGCCCAGACGGTATTCTGCAATCTGCTTTAGAACTGGGTGACGGGCCCTGAAGGCCGAGGCCGGAAGAGTCCCCTGGTGGCCCATGTGTCCTTTTTTCTTCTTTTCTACTTGGATTTGTTTTCAAAGAAATTTTAAGTAGTAGCCGTTTTCAATGTGATTTTAAATGTAATAAATATGTACTTGTAGGAAATTGTGGAAAAGGCTGTAAGAATTCCAGAGAAAAAAATGAAAACCGTCCCAAATCCTGCTCCTCATAGAAAGTGGCCACGCTGTGATACATCTGTCTTTAAGAAGCAGTAACAATGAACCACGACTGGATTTTCCTGGATCCTGTCCACAGACCGCACACCTTGCTAGACCCATCGCAGGGGTCATCTTGTCAAATCCACCGCAGCCCCACCACGTGGGGACAGCTGCCCAGCGACAGTGACCTCTCCTTTACAGGTGGGGTGACAAGGCCCAGGCTGGCCCAGGGACAGGCCACTACGCAGAAGAGCCAGGGCTCAGAGCCAAGATGCCTCCATCAAGTCTCACATACACATGCACATACAGACCTCTGCCTTTCGTGCACATGGGATCATTTGGTCCGGAGTCCTGCACAACCTGCTGTTTTCTCTCAACATTCCTGATGGCTGCCCGGGCAGGCAGGCAGCCAGCAGGGGGACTTGCTGACTCTGGCGCCCTCTTGGCTCAGGCCGTGCACCTGAGACATCGATGCCCCGTGTCCCCGCCCAACGATCCCAGCAGTGCCCGCCAGAGGCGGGCATTCCCAGCCCAGAGTCTAGACCAACCTCCAGGCCCCCAACAGTGGCAAGGGTACTTTACCTGGAGACAGGCCCACAGGTTCGGTCCAGTAACACCACACGACTGACAGGCTCCCTGGGCAAGGGGAGGGGGAGGGAAAGAGCCAAGTGTGAGCGGTCAGGGAGCCGCTCCAGACAGAGGCATCACACACAGAGCCCACTGGACGCCGACGGCTGTACCCCGTAGCTTTCCACTGAAAGGCTTTTCTGCCTCGGAAAGGCCCTCACCAGCCTGTCGATCTAAATGTCCTTCCTCACAGGGCCCTTTACGCTTCACTGTTTGTATTTTGCTTCCCTACGTGCTACAAAAACATTTTTAATAAAATGCTTTGAAACTTAAATAAACAGACCTGTTAATACGCATTTTATCGCACCCTCGACTCTTCCTTTGATGACTGTGTAAGCCTTTCTTCCCACCTAGACTCTGGGCTCCATGAAAGAGGGACGGTCTGTTTTGTCTACCTCTGTGACTTCACAGAGCCTAGTACAAATTGGGACAATACGTTTTTTTTTTTAAAGAAATTTATGTATGTATTTATAAAGTTTATTTTTGAGAGAGAGAGTGACTGCAAGTGGGGAGGGGCAGAGAGAGAGGGAGAGAGAATCCCAAGCAGGCTCTGCACTGTCAGCACAGAACCCAACGCGGGGCTCGAACTCACGAACCATGAAATCGTGACCTGAGCCGAAAACAAGAGTTGGATGCTTAACCGACTGGGCCACCCAGGCGCCCCAAGGGACACCAATACATTTGATGAACACAGAAAACACCCAGGTTTCGGGCGTTCTGGTGACAGAGCCTGCTTCCTGTCTACCGGTGTCCCCCTTTCCTGCTTTAGCAACAGGATGCTCGGATTTGGGCCGAGCCCACGGCCGGCCAGCTGCAGCCTGGTTCTCGGCCCCACTGTGGTCTTGGGGCTCGGTTCTAGTCAATGAGATGACAGCGAAAGCGACGCGTGCCATTTCCGGGCTGTGCATCCCCCTGCCCCGCTCCTCCTCCTCCTTCCACTGGAACACAGATGGGACGGCAGGAGCGGGGGCAAGCACCTTGGACTCAGAAATGAAAGCCATGTATTGGGAAGGGAGGGGCTGCCCTGCCATCGTACGTATGCCCGGACTGTCCTATGACAGAAAAGGAAGCGTCGCTCTCATTTAAGGTGCTGTATTTCAGGGTCTCTTCGTTACAACTTAAATCGTGCCTTAAATAATCTTGTCTGCTGCACGTGTCTAAAACAGCAATTCCCAACTGAGGCTCCCCAATGCCCAAGGTGACCCCGTCAGCCGTGAGGCGGATTCTAAGTGCCGGCTCTGACGGCAGTTACGACGCGAGGCTCTGTCAGAGCCGGAGCGCCACCTGCCAGGGATGACCACGGCTAAGTTCTTCATACCTCGCTCCTGCAATCCCTGCCAGTGTGCGCAGCAGCTCTTTTGGACAGATGAGGAACCGAGGCTCAGAGGGCAGGCCCGGCTACAGAGCAGGTCAAGAGGCGAAGCAGAGGAGCCTGGGTCACAGGGCGCCCCCCAACAGGAAAGTGGGCTTCCCCCCACTCACGTCTCAGCGGGGATTTTGTGTTCTCACCAAGCCCAGTTTCTAGCTGTATCGGTAAAGGGCCCGAAACCTGGAGGTCCCCGTAGGGTTGTGGTCAAGAAGGTGGGACTTGAGATCCGCGATCTGCCTCAGGGTCTCCCGCTGAGGACGCTGGGGGCAGCAGCCCCCGACCTTCCCGAACTTGCAACCTCTTTTCTGATTTTCTGATTTCACAATTCACTTCCCTCTTCCAGGGCTTCCTTTTTGTTTCAGTCTTTTCAATGACGACAGCACCCTCTGCTCGTTTGGTTTTTTTCTGTAAGCAGGCTCACCGCCAACGCGGGGCTCAAACTCAAGACCCCGAGGTCGAGAGTCACATGCTCTACTGACTTAGCCAGCCAGGGGCCCTGGAGGTCTGTTTTAACAGTTCAAACGACACATAGATGCTGTATACGATCTCAGGGAGAGTATATAACGTCTAATAAATACATATGCTGGAACAACCTGAGGCATATCCCTCCGTGTTTTCACATACAACGTATATGCATACACTTAGGGGAGGGGGTGTGATTTTTAGGAAAAACGAGATCATACTATACACGTTTCTCTGACACGTTTCTGTCACCTTTTCATGGTCATCTTTCCAAGTCTGCACGCAGACACTGCATCTTACCGTCTGCGGTAATGACACGGTGCCCCACGCTACGGGCACACCGTAATTCACCCATTCCCTTCTTTAAAAAAAAATTTTTTTTTCTTAACATTTATTTATTTTTGAGAGACAGAGCATGAGCAGGGGAGGGGCAGAGAGAGAGAGAGACACAGAATCCGAAACAGGCTCCAGGCTCCGAACCGTCAGCACAGAGCCCGACGCGGGGCTCGGACTCAGGAACTGCGAGATCATGACCTGAGCTGGAGTTGGATGCTTAACCGACTGAGCCACCCAGGCGTCCCTCACCCATTCCCTTCTTGATGAGTATTCAGACTGCCACCAGTTTTCTCCTTTGACAAGTAAGGCTCAATAAATACTCCTGTCTTTGTGTCTTTATAACTGGTACTCGCACCTCCATGGGATAAACTCCCACACGGGGAGTTGTGTCCCCGAAGTGACAGGAATGCCCACCTCACCCCACCACGCGTGCGGTCTCCTCCCCTCCATCACCATCAGCCCGGGTCAGATCGGCCTGTGGTTTGTCCGGCAGAGGAAAAATGCTATCATCTCGCGATCCGCAGCAATGTCCCCGCTCACTGGTGAAGTTGAGCACCTTCTTTCAGAAGTTTCTTGGCCATTTCCGTCCCCTGCACTGTGCCTGATCTGTTCACCTCCCTGCCCCTTCTGGTATCTTAAAACAATCTTTGTTTCATTCTGCAGATTTCTGGGTGCTCAGAGAAGGGCGGGACACATGCTCTCTGAAATACAGGCCTGAGACGTTCCAGACATTCTCGGTCCTTCTGCTCCAGAAGGACCTACCACTTCCGAAAGGCTGCCGCGGCCCGGCCCGGATCGCGCCTCCTCGCTCTCCTCTTTGCCCTCGGATCCCCCTATTCCTGCCTCCTCTGGAGGAAAACCCCCTCGGTCTGTCTCATTCATTCCTTGGTGCAGACTCAGAACCCAGCGTTAGTGCGAATGCATCACAGCCTCGCTCTGCCCTCCTCCAGACCACACGAGAGGCGAAAAGTACTTCGAAAGAAGCCACAGGCACTCTGAAGATCCCTCCCGCAGGCCCAGGCTGAACCAGCTCAGGCCGAAGGCCACCCAGGACCTGCTGGGACAGGGAGGCTGAGTGAGCCGGCAATTTGTCTAGGAACGTGACTCTAGACGCCGCTGCCCGGAGTGTGCCCCCCACACGCTCGGCCCCCACGTGCGACAACACTTCCAGGAGGCCATTTATCACGGCACCACATTCACCACGCGTGAAGAGCCTGGGTGTCTACCCGCAGAGGCTCAGTTACGGGGTCCACACGACGAGATGCCGTGCAACTCCAGGGCAAACTAGGACAAAGCGGTCTTCACGGCCCAGGGTTGAAAGAGCTCCAGAAAGATGTACTGTCCTGTGAAGGAAGCAAGTTGCAAAAGTGTCTAGGGGCATCTGGGTGGCTCGGTTGGTTAAGCACCCGGCTCTTAATTTCAGCTCAGGTCATGATCTCACGGTTAGTGGGTTCGAGCCCTGCACCAGGCTCTGCGCTGACAGTGCTGAGCCTGCTGGGGATTCTCTGTCTCCCTCTCCCTCTGCCCCTCCCTCCCTCCCTCATGCCCGCCCTCCCTCCCTCTCTCTCTAAAATAAATAAATTAAAAACAAGAAAACAAACAAAAAAAGCATCTATAGTATAGTGTGTTACCTTTTACATAATGAAGGGGGAAATGAAAAATAAGCATATTTGCATGTATTTGCATAAACAAACTCTGAGAAAGTATAAAAGAAACTAATGTAAAAGGCTCCCTAAAGGTGGAATAGGAGGGTGGGAGGAGGATGTCTTGACAATGATTTTTTTTCATTTTATTTTTTCGTTTTCTCATGTTTATTGTTGAGAGAGAGACAGAGCATGAGCAAGGGAGGGGCGGAGAGAGAGGGAGACACGGAATCCGAAGCAGGCTCCAGGCTCCGAGCTGTCAGCACAGAGCCCGATGTGGGGCTCGAACTCACAAACTGGAAGATCATGACCTGAGCTAAAGTTGGACATTTAGCCGACTGAGGCATCCAAGCACCCCTGAATTTTTAAAAAAATTTTTTATTTTAAGTAGGCTCCACACCCAATGTGGGGCTCGAACCCTGAGATTAAGACTCGCATGCTCTAGCAGCCGAGCTAGCTGTGCACCCCTCTACTTTAAAAAATTTATTGACATTGATACTTTTATATTGCTCGATTCTGAACCAGAGAAAAGTATTACCCGTTCAAAACACTTTAACAAAAAAAGACACATCCTTCCCACTCAGAGAAGCCCACCTTCTGGCTCTGGGCCTCCCCAGACCCTCCTCGGGTCACGCTTGTCAAAATGCCGGTGGGCTCTCAGAGCACGATTCGTTCCCTGCCTTGGAAAGGCTCCACAGCTAATGCACAGGGCACTAGTGGCTCCCAGATGGAATGATCTAAGCGGTAATTAATGGCTGTTAGGACGCAGCCCCCGGAAAGCTTCCCCCACAGACGCCAGCCCTTCCATTTACACAAAACGCTAAGCAGAGACTGTCGGGAAGCCGGTTCTTCAACTCTTTCAAACCTTCCTTTGGAAACACCTGTACCTTAGGAACGCAGTGGCCCTGGGTGTGGGCCCCAGCTCTGCAAGGTCTGACCCTTTACCTTAGATTTGAACAGCAAGTCCTCTTTGGTCACCTCCCCTATGGAGTCAAGGTGAGGGCAAAGGTCCCTGGAGTCCCCCATGCTGGCCTGGGCTCACCTACAAGAGAACACAGGGAGCCTGGGTTAACAGCAGCCACCTCTAGAGCGAGGCGGGGGCTGCTGGTGCAGTGCACAACTTTGGTCTCAGGTCCTGGCTCTGCCACATATCAGCCGGTGAGTCAAGGAAGCCACTTAACTTCTCCGGGAATTGGGTGTGACAGTAACGCTCAGGGGACTCACAAATGGGTACGTGTCAAACTGGCGACACGTGAACAGGCCCTGTGGATTGTACCAACAGTCCCTTTAGTGGTTGTGACGTCGTACTACGGATACGCCAAAGATGTGGCACCCCTGGGGGAAACTGAGTGAAGGGTACGTAGGACCTCCCTGGGACATCCGTGGTGACTTCCTATGAATTAACAATTATTCCCGAAGAAAATGTATAAAAACAAGTAACTGGATTGGCTTCAGCCATCTCATATTTTAGCAGAAATCACACCGAGGAATCTGACGGCTGATTCTAGCTCCAAACCGTTGCCAAGAAAGTTCCGGGCCAACCGAAGATTTGGTGGAGCCAAGGTGGTTTAACCAAAAGCAGGGGCGGTGTGTCCACTGAGGGAAGTGGACCCACACCCTCTCCCTGAAATGGTCAGCCAGGGGTCCACTGGCCCAGGCCCCCCACCAGATCAGGTGTTACGGGTGCCGATCAAGTTCCGGGTGGCAGAGTAAATGGTTTCCGTGCGTTATTTCTTGGAAAACGTCCCCAGGCAGCTGTGATCAGCCCCGTTTTACAGATTCGGAAACAGGGGCTCCTTCTTGTCTCAGGTCTCACAGCGAGGAATGCTAGAGCCAAGGCGGAAGCTCGAGCTGCTCAGACGCTTACGGCCTCACGTGTATTCTCTCTCCTTTTAACTTAGGGCAGTGGAAACACGCAGAAGCAGACAGCTCGCTCCCACGTGCCGGCACCCAGCTCCAACAGGGAGCCGTTCACAGCACCCTTGCTTCAGCTCAAACTCCCACTTCCTCTTTGTGGTGGCAGACCCAGATACCACCTCATTGCATCTGTGTGTGCTCTTAAGAGATAAGGACTTGAAAAAAGGAAAAAAAACAACCCATAACCACAATTCCGTTATTTCACCTGAGATAATTTCCTCTTGGGTCCATGCTTAAGGGCCACGCCTGAAATGGGGAGGCTGTGGGCCTACCTCTGTGCACAGCGACACCCCCAGGGAGCGGCCAGCATCTGTGTTCTCCGCGGACAGCCGATGGTGGTGGGGCGCGAGGGCTGGAGTGAGTGCAGGCCTCTGGCAGGGAACCTGCGGGGAACAAACCAGCTCACTTCCTGCAGCTCCATCATCTTAAAGTCACTCTTAGCGCTGACCGGCGGCTACAAAGAAGTCGGAATTCCTCCTGGGAAGGGCAAGTGAAATTTTGGACATCTGGGGCATCCGCGGGCTGGACAGGCTCCCAGTCCATCCACGGGGACCATAAAAACACACTGCTCCGGGGTAGCTAACGAAGGCTGGTGTGGAGCTGGTATAGGTAGGGGCAGCCCCTCCTCGGGGGTCGTGATCCCCGAGAGCAGAGACCCGCAAGGGTCTGCACGAGAGGGCCGCGGGCCTCTCTAGTTATCGCCTTGGCTGCCACAGCCCGTTAACCTCCTGGACAGAAGGCTCAGCCCGTTCCGTGCACGCCCCTGGGACCCTCAGATCATCCTCGGATCCCCTGCTGCTCAGAACCTCTTGGATCCATCACCCACAGGATCCTGTGCTGCTCAGAACCTCTGACCCCCGAGTCTTGAGCAACCCCAGGCCAGAGGCACAACTGAGTCCATTCATGTGTCATCACCGACTGCACCTCCCCAACCCTGCTGGGCCACAGTCTCCCAGACATGGGTAGTTCAAAGAGGGGGAGGCAGTTAGAAGCTAACATTTAAAATGGTCACATGGCAACGACGGGTTCAAGGTTCTAAATTCCAAGCCTCTTCACCTGAAGCCAGATTTTTTAGGGTTTTGTTTTGTTTTGTTTTGTTCTCACTGAGGTCAAGTGCACCAGGTTGGCAAGCTGCGGTATGGGGGCAGGAGGGGGGCAGGGGAGGGAGTGGCTTTGGTGTGTGTGCCCCCCGTCTCTCCAGCAAGATGGCAGAGCCAGCTTATGAGCCTGACACCCAGGGCCACAAATGGAGCCCGGGACAAGGACACTGGTGACAAGCCTGTCTTGATTCACACGTGCAATGAGACCATTCAAGCTCCTCCGTCTTCAGATAGGGGAGGGAAAAAAAGCAAAGCCCAGTGGGTAACGACCCTCCATGCACCCTCACTGGCCCCGTGCTACAGAAGAAACAGAACAGATTGCTTAAGGAAGCGAGAGACTTGGCCAGAGTCAGTCCTCAGCTAGTAAGTCGTGGGTGGGGACTCAATCAGACTGTCTGTTGCAGGGCTGTGCTCTAAATCAGGGGTTGGCAAATCATGTCTATAAAGTACCAGGCAGTAAATCATTTAGGCTTTGTGGGCCCTGTGGATCTTTATCACATATTCTTTGTTTTTGTTTTTGTTTTTTTACAATGTGTTAAAGATTTTTTTTTTTTTTTTTTTTTTAATTCTTAGCTTGAGGGCCTTGCAAAAACAATGCTAGCCCGCTGCCACAGTTTGCTGCATCATGCCCTAACTCGCTGTGCTGTTGGGGCCTCATAAAAACAAGCCCGGATCACCAAGATTCCATGTTTCACCGAACACAAAGCACTAGTTTAAATAAGGCAGGTAGCAAAGAAGAGCCAAGAGGGTTCACCTGGCCCCAGGTTTTTTTCTAAGTAAGTATTCAGGATGCATGCAAAGATGGACTGACAAAGATATGCACTGTTTATAATGGGGGAACTGGATGCAAGGTAAATAAACAACAGGCGGTTAGATAAACAAGGACACAACCACACTCTGTCTACGGCACAGCCATTAAAAATGATACATATTGAATCTTCCTATCCATGAAATTAAGTTAGATCTAAATACATGGAGAGATATACCATGTTCATGGACTGGTACACTCAACACTAAGATATCCACTGTGCCCAAACTGGTCCATAAACTCAGTGTAATCTTCATCAAGATCCCAGGAAGCTTTCTTGTAGAAATCATCAAGCCAACTTGAAAGTTTATACAGAAAAGAAGACCTAGAAGAGCCAAAACAATTTGGAAGAATCACAAAGTTGGAAGACTGAGGCCCTCTGGCCTAAGAATTTCTACAAAGGTTCAGCAAACAAGTCAGTGTGGTGTTGGCTCAAACACAGACATACAGCTCAAGGGAAAAGAAGTGAGAGTCTAGAATTAAACCTGCACATATGTGGTCAACTGATTTCCAAAAAGGGTACTGACAGAATTCAACCAGCAACAGACAGTCTTTTCAACAGAGGCTCTCCATATAGGGAAATAAATGACCTTTAACCCCTACTGCATATCATCCACAAAACTTATTTAGAAATGGATCACAGCCTTCCTGTAATTGGTGGCCAACAGAAAGCTTAAAAAGAGCTTCCCTTTCCTCTTGTTCTTTCCCAGGGTTCTGGAAGAGTCAGGTTACTCTAAAATGTGTTGTTGATGGACTCCCAGTGCGCGTTCTCATGTTCAAACCGACAACATTCCCCCCCCCCCCCAATTGTGGGTGGTTTGGTCTTTCATTTGCTCGTGGCACTGCTGGGGCTCAGCTTCAGAGTCCTTCGGTTTTCGACCTTTTTCTCCGGCTCTCATCTCAAACACCTGCTGCACCTGCAGCTCCTTCTTCACCTTTAGCCACACACTCTCCCTCCTTCCACTCACGCCCCGAGAGCTCTGGGTAGGCTGCCCTTTGCTCTTGGTGCCCGCTCCACTAACAGACACAGCTGCCATTTCCTGCTTCTGCACGCGTCTGGGCATACGTGATCAGTGACATCTTTCAAGCCTTGCACACGTGTTGTCAACCTACTTCTTAGAACTGCAAAACCTCAAACATCACCATTCTCAGCTCCAGCAGCATGCAAGGATGCCGCCTTCCTCTGACCCTTCTGCAGTTAACTCCTCTCACATCATCGCGCCCTGCCATAGCAGGAGGTAAACAGTCCTTTGGGTTGTTAACAAGCTTTCCTTCTTCTCCACCTTCTGCTTCTGGAAATTCGTAGGTTTTCTTTTTATGTGCTTGGATTTATCTGTTTTTTAAACCCTTGGCACACCTCTGGTGTGAGCATGTCTGCTCTCGGCAATAAGTGGGATGACGTTCACTTTTTCATAAACCCGGTGTCCAATGGTTTAAGTCCGTGTCTTCAAGGGCAACACCGCACCCTGTTATCAGGCTTCCGATGTCTGTGGACTAGACACTCTCCGCTTAGGTAGACTTCCCATTTACTATCGACATAGTCAATAATGGACTACCAGCAACGACCTCATCAGCTACAACTCCAAACCCTGGGGTATCAGCTATTGTGGGCAGCAACTGAACGCCACCTTCTTTGATTAAAACTCTGGACTGTTCCAGTCTTTTTTATTTTTTTTATTAAAAAAATTTTTTGGGGGCGCCTGGGTGGCGCAGTCGGTTAAGCGTCCGACTTCAGCCAGGTCACGATCTCGCGGTCCGTGAGTTCGAGCCCTGCGTCGGGCTCTGGGCTGGTGGCTCGGAGCCTGGAGCCTGTTTCCGATTCTGTGTCTCCCTCTCTCTCTCTGCCCCTCCCCCGTTCATGCTCTGTCTCTCTCTATCCCAAAAATAAATAAAAACGGAGAAAAAAAAATAAAAAATAAAAAAATAAAAAAAAAATTTTTTTAACCTTTATTTTTGAGACAGAGAGAGACAGAGCATGAA
>NW_024412401.1:51639975-51680088 GCF_014898765.1 Herpailurus yagouaroundi | reverse complement strand
TTTCCTGCTTCTGCACGCGTCTGGGCATACGTGATCAGTGACATCTTTCAAGCCTTGCACACGTGTTGTCAACCTACTTCTTAGAACTGCAAAACCTCAAACATCACCATTCTCAGCTCCAGCAGCATGCAAGGATGCCGCCTTCCTCTGACCCTTCTGCAGTTAACTCCTCTCACATCATCGCGCCCTGCCATAGCAGGAGGTAAACAGTCCTTTGGGTTGTTAACAAGCTTTCCTTCTTCTCCACCTTCTGCTTCTGGAAATTCGTAGGTTTTCTTTTTATGTGCTTGGATTTATCTGTTTTTTAAACCCTTGGCACACCTCTGGTGTGAGCATGTCTGCTCTCGGCAATAAGTGGGATGACGTTCACTTTTTCATAAACCCGGTGTCCAATGGTTTAAGTCCGTGTCTTCAAGGGGCAACACCGCACCCTGTTATCAGGCTTCCGATGTCTGTGGACTAGACACTCTCCGCTTAGGTAGACTTCCCATTTACTATCGACATAGTCAATAATGGACTACCAGCAACGACCTCATCAGCTACATCTCCAAACCCTGGGGTATCAGCTATTGTGGGCAGCAACTGAACGCCACCTTCTTTGATTAAAACTCTGGACTGTTCCAGTCTTTTTTATTTTTTTTATTAAAAAAATTTTTTGGGGGCGCCTGGGTGGCGCAGTCGGTTAAGCGTCCGACTTCAGCCAGGTCACGATCTCGCGGTCCGTGAGTTCGAGCCCTGCGTCGGGCTCTGGGCTGGTGGCTCGGAGCCTGGAGCCTGTTTCCGATTCTGTGTCTCCCTCTCTCTCTCTGCCCCTCCCCCGTTCATGCTCTGTCTCTCTCTATCCCAAAAATAAATAAAAACGGAGAAAAAAAAAATAAAAAAAATAAAATAAAAAAAAATTTTTTTTAACCTTTATTTTTGAGACAGAGAGAGACAGAGCATGAACGGGGGAGGGTCAGAGAGAAGGAGACACAGAATCTGAAGCAGGCTCCAGGCTCTGAGCTGTCAGCACAGAGCCCGACGTGGGGCTCGAGCTCACGGACCGCGAGATCATGACCTGAGCCGAAGTTGGCTGCTTAGCCTACTGAGCCACCCAGTCGCCCCATGTTCCAGTCTTTTTTATTCTGTGGGAAGGACCTGGATGCTCTGGAGAATACAAATACGTGAGGAAAAGTTGTTGATGAACGTCTGCATTCCCAATCGAGACTCGCCTACAGCCACAATGTGAGTTCAAGCCCTCTGCCCACCGATTTTCGGTATGCTTGGTTTGGGAGCTTTGCAAACCTCGCAGAGCCTTCGAGGTCCGTCTGTGGAACCACCACGGTGCCCCTGTGGACATGCCTCCCTCTGCAGGGGTGGGACCGCGCCGACCCACATCCCTGACCCCGCGGCAAGCAGCCCGGTGCGGCCCAGGCCGACGGTTCTCCCGATCTCAGACTTTAAACAACAATTAAAACTCTCAAACTTGTAGAGGAAAACAGGAGAGCATCTTTGCAAACTCTGGAGTCCACAAAGATCTCAGGACACAAAGGGTGTTAATTATAACAAGATACATTGAAAAACTGGACTTTTGAAAATTAAATGCTTTTCTTTTCCAAAGATGATCCTAAGGAAAATGAAAAGGCAAAAGCTACAGACTGGGAGAAGATGTTCACAGCACATGTAGGACAAGGAGGCAAGGAGCTATTGATTGACAAAAGTCTTTATTTTTTTTTTCAACGTTTATTTATTTTTGGGACAGAGAGAGACAGAACATGAACGGGGGAGGGGCAGAGAGAGAGGGAGACACAGAATCGGAAACAGGCTCCAGGCTCTGAGCCATCAGCCCAGAGCCTGACGCGGGGCTCGAACTCACGGACCGCGAGATCGTGACCTGGCTGAAGTCAGACGCTTAACCGACTGCGCCACCCAGGTGCCCCAAAAGTCTTTAAAAAGGTGCATTTCCGGGGCACCTGGGTGGCTCAATCAGTTAAGCGTCTGACTCTTGATTTTGGCTTAGGTCATGATCTCATGGTTTGTGAGATTGAGCCCTGCATCAGGCTCACTTGCTGAAGCGTGGAGCCTGCTTGGGATTCTCTCTCTCCCTCTCTCTGTCCCTCCCCTGCTCACATGCGTGCTCTCTCTCTCTCTCTCTCAAAAATACACTTTAAAAATTTTTTTAATTAAAAAAAAGAAAAGTCATTTATTGGATATAAATTATACCTCAATAAAACTGATTTTAAACCCTGAATTAAAAAAACCCACACTTTGACTTAAGACCTCTATTATCAACATGGCTAAATATCAGAGAATGTTGAGTAATGAAAACAGGCTGCACCACTTACACCCATTGGCAGGGCTGCTATCAAAACACAAAAAAACTCAACCAGAAAAAAAAAAAAAAAAAACAACGCTGGCGAGGACGTGGAGAAACTGGAACCTGCGTGCTCCCAGTGAGCCATAAAATGGGGCCGCTGCTCTGGAAAACAGTATGGAGCCTCCTCGAAACTTAAACACGGAGTTACCATGTGGTCCAGCAACTGCTCTTCTTGATAGACACCCCAAAGCGCTGAAAGCAGGGACTTGAACGGACGTTTGTACGCCCGTGTTCGTAACAGCACCGTTCACAAGAACCGAAGGGGGAAAGCAGCGGAAGGGGGCCATCGAAAGATGAATGGATAGACAAAATGTGCTCTATCCATACAACAGATTATTGTTCAGCCTTAAAAAGGAAGAAAATTCTGACTCGTGCTACAGTAAGATGAACGAGGTTCAAAGACGGGCTTTGAGGGCATGACGCTACGTAAAATAAGTCAGACACAAAAAGATAAATACCGTAGGAGTCCACTTACATGAACTACCTGAAGGAATCAAATCCATAGAGATGGAAAGCGGACTGGCGGTTGCAAGGAGAGGGAGGGGTTAATGGTCAACGGGGATACGGTCTCAGTTTGGGAAGATGGGGACGTCCTGGAGCCAGATGGGGGTGATGGCGATACAACGGTGTGAATGTGCTTAATGCCACTGGACTGCACCCCCAAAATGATTAAGGTTTATATGTGTTTTGCTGAAATTCAAAAAATGCAATTTTCAGAAATGCAAAATGAAATTCTCAAAACTAAAAGATACAAATTTCAAAAGTTGCATATATACACACACACACACACACGCACATACTATGACACCATTAAAAAGAAAGTTTAAAATGGGGGGAGGGGCAGAGAACGATGACGATGATGAAGCGAAACAGTCCATGACCAGGAAACACACCAGTCTCCATCAGGCCCCACCATGTGCTGTCCGCTGTCTCTGTCCTCTCTCAGCTGCACTGTCCCCTGACCAAGAAAGGCATCTGTGCGCCACCCTGCCGAACCCTGCCCCGTCCCACCCCACCCCACCCCACCCCACCCCACCATCCTCTCCTCCAGGGAAGGCCTCTACTTTGCATGCTCGGTAACCATTTTGGTCGTTCGCCCATTTTTCGATCTAATGCCTGTCCCGTCTCAAGAATGTGAGCTCCCCGAAGGATCTGTTTTGTGCACTGTTGTATCCCAAATACCTATACTAGCACCTGGAGCACAGCAACTTCTCAGTAAATACTTGCTGAACGGATCAAAAGTACAAAAAGCTGTAAAACACGATCACAGTAAAATGCCATTTTGGTAAACCAATCTTGCTTTGTGCCTGCAACAATGATGCTACTGTCATCATTTCTGGGAGGACGGGAATCGAGTTGATTTTTGTTTCCTCCTCTTTTGCCTGTCCGCATTTTCTACGGTGAATTGATGTTGCTTTGGTAACATACAACCTGATAGGTTCCTTCTAATTCTCTTTAAAGTTCCCAGGGGCGTCTGGGTAGCTCAGTTAAAGCACCTGACTCTTGATTTTGGCTCAGGACACGATCTCATGGTTTGTGGGTTTGCACTGACAGGACAGAGCCTGCTTGGGATTCTCTCTCTCCCGCTCTCTCTGCTCCTCCCCTGCTCACATGTTCGCTCTCTCTCTCTCTCAAAATAAATAAACACTTAAAACAATAAAGTTTCCAAAATAAAAAGAACTATGCATCTGGTATGTGCGGTATGTGCGGTCTCCCTCCTGGGACCTTGCTTTTCCCCAGACCTCAGAGAGAACACTGGGGGAGCATGACCTCCATCCTCTGGGGACTCTCGGGGCCCACAGAGTGTGAACAGGACACCTGAGGTCCATTTAAGAGAGTGTGCAGCCACTCCAGAGTAGGTTCCAGAAGCCCTGACAGAGAAATGCCTCAGCTGCTAGCTGGGTAGTTTGAAAGTATAGCCTTTCACCCTGTGGCTCATTCACTTGAAGATCTGCCCTTAACGCCTTTGTTTGGTTTTGTTTGCCTCATTAACTTCCATGTTAGATGAAAATTTTCATCTCCTCCTTCCTACCCTGAAAGTAGAAAAAGGTTTTTTTGTGTGGTTTCAATAAAATTAATATTCACCTCTGTAGAAGCTGGAGGGTGTCTCCACTAAAAACTGGAAAAAAAAGATGGTTACTGCAGTCTTCTTCATAGGCACCAATGTGTAATTCAAGAAAGGAAACTCAAAACTCCAATATAACAGATACAATACGTATACAAGGTTTTTATGTTCATATCATGCACATTTCTCATGACACTAAACTTCAACAACTTTTTTATTTTCTAAGGCAGGCTTCACGCCCGGCATGGAGCCCAACACGGGTCTTGAACTCATGGCCCTGAGATCAAGACCTGAGCTGACATGGAGTGGGATGCTTAACTGACTGAGCCACCAAGACACCCCAACAACTTCCTTCCTAATGGCTAAATAATATCCCACATACAACATCAGCTACACCTTACTTAGCCACTTTCCTACCCTTGGACCCTTAGGGTGTGTGTGTGTGTGTGTGTGTGTGTGTGTGTGTGTGTGTGTGTTGCCAATATAAATAAGGCAGCGCGAGAAGTATTTTGGAGTATAAACCTTTGACCACATCTTTGCCCAAGGAAAAACGACTAGGTCAAAATGTATGTTTTGAAGGCTCTGGATATATATCGACAAACTTCCCTCTAGATCCACTCTACAAGTGTATCTGTCTACCAGCACTGTATGAGCACACCCAACATAGAAGGCTTGAGGTTTACTAACATTTTTTTCCCCAAAGTTAATGGTTAAAAAATCAGCTTGTGTCAAGGGAAAAGCTGAGGGGGTAGTGCTGGGAGCTGTGGGCATTTACTACTGCGCACACAGAGCTGAACCATCAGAAGTGCCTGGTCTGCAAGGGCTGTAGTTTGTTTATCTCGGTTCCCTAGGAGTTTGCACGTCGTTTTATCTCGGTACCCAACTGGCTTGGCTTGGGGCAACGGAAAACGTGCCGGGCGTGGGCCCTGCCCTCATGGGGTACAGAGGCCTGTATCTCAACACCAGGGTACCCGCATGCAGCCTCCGGGAGGTGATCATTACTACGTCATCCACCCTTTCCTGGGCTCCCACCCTGTGTCCGCTGCACCATACATCAGCCCCGGAGTTGACTGTAATTACAGAAGGCAAGAAGAGACACCAGCAGCCCGCCTTCAGCTCCTCGCTCGGCGCTTGCTAAGCTCTGTGTCGGTAGATAAGTCGGTCGCCCCTCAGTTCCCCCATCCATGAGATGGGGACAAAGACAGCGAGGAGGGTGACGAAGAGAGTGCAGGGAGACAATGCACAGGGCCGATTTCACATAATGGCTTCCGATCACAGGTCTGTATTGGCCCGCACAGCAAGAACGCTCAGAAATGTTCTGTACCGTAATTTGGGTTACTGGCCGTTTTTTAGATCGGGGAACTGAGACAGGCGGGACTGCGAGTCACACGCCCAAGGGTACCCTCCATCAGCTTTTCAGCCAGGGCTCCGCTGCCCAGGACAGCACTGCCTCTGAGCAGTCGCTACGCCCGGTGCTTCGCCTACACTCTTCACGGAAGGACTGCTGTTTCTCGTCTGAGGAAGAATGGAGCCCCTGGCACAGGGAGCCATTTGCCCCAGACCCTACGGCGAGGACACAGCCAGGAAGGAGCCGGGTTGTATCTGCCTTCACAGTGCTTCCTGCTCTGGCTTCTGTGCAAGTAAATGGAGTGCACACAGCAGGCACTTGATAAAGACTGAAAGAGACCTGTGCGGCCGAGGGAGCTAGATCCCAGGAACACGCCCTCCGGGAGCAGCCGGGCCGCTGGGAGTCAGCAAGGCACCTGCCACAGCCAGGGAGCCAGGGCACCTCCCCTTCCCGGCCAGCCAGGCCAGCCTCCTCTCCTGGGGCAGAAAAAGCAGGGGGAGGGAGGCCCTGGCAGGCCTGGCACAGGGCCCACCCAGCTCAGGCCCTGGCGAGGCTTCTGAGACTGTTCAGCCTGAAGGAGGGGCGGGCCCTTCCCCCCCCCCCCCCCCCACCCCCCCGGGGGAGCCTACAGCAAGGAAGGAGGAAAGTGCCCCCTGCCCGGGGGCAGGCAGGCAGCATCTCTGGGCCTGGCACCAGCTGCTCAGACCGGGCCTCGAGTGCCCATTACTCATCATTTTCCTGGCCGCTCTGGCTACGCCCTCCTCCCGGCTAGGAGCCTAGCTCCTTAGGATGGGAGGGGGGTCCTGCCAAGCCCCCGCCAACTTAGGGAGACACCCACCTGCCCCGATCCTTGCCACACTAGCCATCCCACACCCCTGCCCAGCATCCCTCCACGCCCCTCTGACCCTCAGAACGTGTCCCCTTTCCCTCCCTCCTGCTCTCTTCTCTCCATCCTACCTCCAAGCAACTCCATTTTTCTTAAAACCCAAATACATCCCTTCTGTCAACCCAGTCTTAATTCCCTAAGAGCCCGCCATCCTCCTGACTCCCAAAGCAGAGCCCCTCAGCCTACTCCTGCCTTGAAAAGTCTTGCTTCCCCCCACACCTCTATTTCTCCTCATTGGCCTTGCCCACCTAGTGTCTGCCTGGAATGGCCCGGTTTAATGGAGCTGATATGAACAGACCTCACCGAATCCTTACCACCATCCTGGAAGCCAGGCAACAATGGGAGTTAAACCCATCTCCACCTACGTCACGAAAGGAGGAGAGGCTGAGGCTCAGAGAGGTGCAGTAAGTGGCTGGAGGTCACACAGCTGCTGAGCTGCTCATCCAGGGTTTGAACCAAGGACTGCTGGCCCCGAAGTCAGTGCTCTCAACTGTCTGCTCCACAGTCTCCTCAAACAGCCCCGGCCAGCCTGGAGCGGGGGATGATCTTTACCTCCTCCAGCCCAAACACCCACATTCCGAGGGCAGCTTCCCCTGGCCTCCTTCACAAGAGCCACCTCTGAGGCATGCTTCACACAGAGCATTTTTCTGCTCAGCTTAAACTTCTGAAGTCTAGGATAACACCTCTGAAGCCTAGCACTGCAATTTGTTCCAGGCTCTGGGAGAGTCAGTTAATTGGAAAGGGCAGGGGTTCAGGGCCACCCCAGGCTGGCAGTTCTTGGGGGTGAGCAGGCTGGAAGCAGTAAGTGGCCCAGGTCTCCAAGAAGCCGTAACTCCTGGAGTAAGTAAGTAGAAGCAGAAACTCAGACTAAGACCCCTAAAACCCCAAAACAGGAGAGGGTCAGAGAGGGTCACACAGCCAATAGATGGCAGAATGGGAACTTCAGGGGGGGAGTCACGTGCTAAGTTGGCACAACTGGGGCCTGAACTGAGGGTCAGGACCTATACTTCAGTCCCCTGTTTTATAATGTTACCGACCAAATCACAAATGAGAATACACCAATTTAAATGTGCAACTCAATCCCCCCGCCCACTCGTGATTCCTTTGCCTTGCTCTGTTTCCTAACCCTCATCACCTTCTAAGACACTTGACATACTTGTGTTATTAGAACCTGAAGTCCACCGATCAGGGATCTTTGTCTCTTTTGCACTCTGGCATACTTCAAGCACCTAGAACAGTGCCTGCTCCATATAGTAAACGCTCAGTAAATATCTGAGGAAGTCAGTCAGTCCAGCAAACTTTTATCGAACACTTATTACGGCCCAGCTGTGAACTGCATCACTTTGCCGGGTCCCAAATCGACCTAGACACGAATGTTCCCTAAACCCTGTAGCAAGCCTGGTTCCAGAAAGGAGCTAGCAAACCAACCCCAATTTGAGCCAAATCCATCCATGTCCTTAAACAACCAAACTCTCAAACAAAACGAAAACATGACACATCTCCGAACTGAAGAGAACCCAAATTTCCTGGAGGCTCCCTATGAGAAGCAACTTCATCTCACCCCCCAAAAGGCCCAGCAAGACTTAGAGAGTCCTCAGCCCCTCGGCCCAGCCACCCAGATTCACAGCTGCTGCTTTTCCAGCATTACTTTGGCGAAACAGGTCTCAGATCTGTCATGGCCCAGCTGGTGAGTGGCACTGGGCCAACTCATGTGTACTGGACGCTCTTCCCCGGGATGTCAGAGGAGAAGAAGGGTCCAGAAATGTCCTTGGCCTTCTGGCCTACTCTCTAGTGCTGTCCAGTACCTCCCAGTGGGAGGGTCGCTGCGGGGGTGGGGGTGGGCAAAATCAGAGCCACCTCTGAAAGTGTGACATCTGCAGACGTGGACTCCCTGGGTTCCTGCAGCAATTCTCAAGGATCCTCCCCTTCAGTCAGCAGGGACAGGAGGGCCAGTGATTCCCAGGTGCCTCTGGGGTTGGCTGAACCAGACTGCAGAAGGCAAGGCTTGGAGATTTTCATATACAGCTTTTGACCAAAGCCAAAAAGCTGTTCCAAGAAGTCCTGGGTCCATTTGTCTCAGTCCAGGGAAGAGAGCAGCAATTATCAGGAAAGCCTGTTCCAGAGAGCCGTAGGGCATTCCAGAAGGGCCGCCCTACTTCTGAATGGTCTTCCAGAAGAGGAAACCAGTCTCCATCAGCAAACCCCCCGGCCCCACGCCCCCCAGCCAATGGGCTACAACAGGAGCTGCAGCAAACACTTAGGGAGCTTCTGTGCCAGGCACTCTGCGTAACCTGCAGCAGAGTGGGGCCTGCCACTGATCCCCGCTCCACTTTCCAGCTGTGCAACCTTAGGCACCTACTGCCTCTCTGAACCAAAGTCTTCTCATCTGCAAAATGAGAGAACGCCGTCTACTTCGTGGGATTGCTGTGGGAGTTCACTGAGATAACGCTTAGGTGAGCCCCGAGCCTGCCACACGGTAGCGCTTAAAAAGGCGCAGTGCTTTCAAAGAAAAGGATGGGCCTATATGGAGAAAAGGGAAATTAAGAGGTCCCTAAAAGTCCTGTAAACCATTATTTACACATTTAGTTATTTCCTAAGCGTTCGTTGATGCCTGTTTGTTTTGTTTTGTTTTTCAAATAAACTTAACCCTCACAGCATCCTGGGGGGGCGGGGGGGGGGTGTAAACGGCGGAGGGCAGAGCAACAGTCCTAATGACAGAGGACGAAAACAAGGCCCCTTGAAGGTCCGGGGAGGCGGCCGGCAAGCACCCGAGGAGGGGCCGTCCGCCCTCAAACCCTCCGGAGTAGGTTCAAAACATCGGACGCGGGGATAAACTGGCTGGAGGCCATCATTAGCGGGGCAGTCGGCGCCAGGACTTTAATTCACCACTGCTAAGAAGTGGTCATCTTTTATCCCTAAAGGAAAAAACGCATGCCAGGGCCCAGACCCTGGGGAAATAAGTCAGCGCCCCGAGACGCCACGCTCGTGCTTTCAACCCTGGGTCAGGCCCCGCAGAAATAAAGGAGATGGCGGCCCCCGTTCCGGAGAAACAACGAGCCCCCAGGGCTCCAAGTGGGGCACCGGGGCCCCAGAGGACACCCCCTGAGCGCCGGCCGGAGGAGGGGAGAGGACGGCGGCGGCCGCTCACCTGGCAGCGGCGTTCTGCGCTCCTGGCAGGGCCAGACCCCAGCCCGTCCGGAGCCAGGCTGGGGTCGCCCCTGCTCGGAGAGGCCCGGCCCCCCGAAGCAGCCGGCGACAGCCCGGAACTCACCTGCCGTCGCAACCGCGCCGCCGCCGCCTATCAGTCAAGCGCACCCACCGCGGCACCGCGCAGGGCCGTGGGGCCCGCTGGCTGCGTCCCGCCTCCTCCCCCTCAGCCGCCCAATCGGAAGAGGCGAACGCCACGGATGGGGGCGGGGCCAGGCGGGCGGTGCGGGCCGGGGGCGGGGCCAGAAGGGTTTGGGGCGGGGCAGGGCGGGGCCGGCGCTCTGCGCTCTGACCTCACTGCTGCGCGCCGGAAGCAACCCGGGCCACGGCACAGGGGCGCGGCGGCTGGACCGCGGGGCCGGCAAGACCATGCCGGTCACCGGGAAGAGTTTCCGCCGGCGCCGGGCCGATTCGGAGTCGGAGGAAGATGAGCAGGACTCAGAGGAGGTTCGGTGCGTTTGGGGTGGGGCTTCCAAGGGGCCGGAAGAGACAGCGGTTTGTGATACTCATCACCGGCCAGGCTCCTCGTTGACTGTGAGCCGAGGTTGTTGTCCCTTTCTGCAGAACAAAAAACTGAGGCTCCTAGGGCTGAGGCCGCCGCCGCAAGGCCGCACAGTAGCGAGAGATGCCCCCAGGATGCGCGGTGGGTCTGATTGCAATGAGTCTAAGCGCAGGGTTGCCTTCTGGATCATTGTGCCTGCGGCTCAGCAGTTGGACAGGGATGCCGGTCGAAGGTGCCTTTTGAGTCTGAGTTCCGCGGAGGGTGTCTCAGACTGTGCGTTGCCTCTTTGCAGATTAAAACTGGAAGAGACCCGCGAGGTGCAGAACTTGAGGAAGAGGCCCAATGGGGTGAGGTGGGTATCGCAGGGGCTCCGCGGGAAGAGAAGGCGGGGATGACAGACACATGTCCCCGCCTGAGTCGCCACCACAACTATCTCTTCAGACATAGCCCCTTCTCTTGACACACTGTACGCCTAACATTGCCCTGAAAGGAGTCCAGTGTTCTTCGCAGACGTTTACCCAGGAGATGGCCCGAGCCGTGTGGTCTTGAGGTTTGCTCCAGAGGTGCAAAAACAGGCTATCAATTCGTGTTTTTATTGCACCTGATTGCAAAATGCACACGAATTGTTAAGTTTGGAAAAAACTTTTGAAGTATAATCGAAAAAGTAAGCAGCACCCGTAATTCTCCCATCCACAGGTAACCAGCGTTAACATGTAATGTTCTGTCCAGTGTCTCTCTTTTTTGGAGATTGCAAGTACTCTTATTCCGTGCTGTTTTCAGCTCATCACGTTTTGGGCATTGACATTATGGATTATTTTCCCCAAAAACCTTTTTAGTGGCTGCATAGTATTCCACTGCGTGTATATGCCATAATTTAACTAATCCCGGGGCGCCTGGGTGGCTCGGTCGGTTAAGCAACTTCGGCTCAGGTCATGATCTCTCGGTTCGTGAGTTCGAGCCCTGCGTCGGGCTCTGTGCTGACAGCTCAGAGCCTGGAGCCTATTTCAGATTCTGTGTCTCCCTCTCTTTGACCCTCCCCTGTTCATGCTCTGTCTCTCACTGTCTCAAAAATAAATAAAACATTAAAAAAATTTTTTTTTAAATTTAACTAATCCCTTACTTAGGGGTTGTAGGTCATTTGTAAATCTTCATCACCAAATACGGGTGCAATAGTATTTTTCTACATTTGTCTTTAGCTTCCTTTTCCCGGAAGTCAAAATCTTAGAAATGAGATTTCCAAGCCCAGATAATGCCAAATGGCTTTGTAGGAAAGCCTACCACTTCACCCTACCCCCTGACCCAGCATCTAGAGTGCTTTATTATTTTTTTTTTAATTTTTTTTTTCAACGTTTATTTATTTTTGGGACAGAGAGAGACAGAGCATGAACAGGGGAGGGGCAGAGAGAGAGGGAGACACAGAATCGGAAACAGGCTCCAGGCTCCGAGCCATCAGCCCAGAGCCCGACGCGGGGCTCGAACTCACGGACCACGAGATCGTGACCTGGCTGAAGTCGGACGCTTAACCGACTGCGCCACCCAGGCGCCCCTAGAGTGCTTTATTTTTAAACTGTTTTATCCTTGTAGGCTTTGCCAGGTGGCTTTGGTGCCCACTCCTCAGATCTTGCCTTTGCTCTAATGTTGCAACCTACAGACTTTCTAAGTGTTCTGCCTCGTGTCTGAATTGTGCCATTTCTCGCTGTCTCTGTCTCTGTCTCACTCTTCCTTTTCTTTCTGCTCAGTGCTGTGGCCCTGCTGGTAGGAGAGAAGGTACAAGAAGAGACCACCCTCGTGGTGAGTTGTGGGGTCCTCCTTGGGAATGGAAAGCTGTGGCTGCTCTCCAGTAGGTGACTGTGTTCTCTTTTTTAAAGAAAGGGGGGGGGGGGCCTGGGTGGCTCAGTTGGTTAAGTGTCCAGCGTCGGCTCAGATCATGATCTCACGGTTCATGGGTTCAAGCCCCACGTCAGGCTCTGTGCTGACAGCTCAGAGCCTGGAGCCTGCTTCAGATTCTGAGTCTCCCTCTCTCTCTAATCCTCCCCCACTCACACTCTGTCTACGTCTCTCTCAAAAATAAATAAACATAAAGTTTTTTTTTTTAAATAAACATTAAAAAAATTTTTTTTAATTAAAATAAATTAAAAAAAAAAAAGACCACTGCCAATTATACAGATGCTTCCTCACAGCTGTGTTTGCTTTCTGCAGGATGACCCCTTTCAGATGAAGACAGGCGGTATGGTGGACATGAAAAAACTGAAGGAAAGGGGCAAAGATAAGTAAGTGGGGGACTCACTGAGATACAAAGTAACCTATAGCCCCTGCCTGGGTCTGTGTGCCTCCAGAGAGCTGGGGCCCACAACAGCAGCTCTCGTGGGGCATTCTGAAGTATCCTTCATGCTTTGTAGTTTAAAAACAAATGAAAGCAATGGGGTGCCTGGGTGGCTCAGTAGGTGAAGCCTCTAACTTGCAGTTCGTGAGTTCGAGCCCCGCATCGGGCTCTGTACTGATGGCTCAGAGCCTGGAGCCTGGTTCAAGTTCTGTTTCTCTCTCCCTCTGCCCCTCCCTTGCTCACGCTTTGTCTCTCTGTCTCTCTCTCACTCTCAAAGATAAACAAACATTAAAAAAAATATATTAAAAAAAATGAAAGCCAGAACTCTTTAAAAGAGTCCTTTAACTCTTTCGCTTAGAGTGCTGCGGGTACTCTCCTTCGGAAAAGGTGCATTGTGTAGTGTGTTTCAGAC
This sequence comes from Herpailurus yagouaroundi, assembly GCF_014898765.1. Classification (NCBI taxonomy): domain Eukaryota; kingdom Metazoa; phylum Chordata; class Mammalia; order Carnivora; family Felidae; genus Herpailurus; species Herpailurus yagouaroundi. Next base: position 51,666,989 of record NW_024412401.1, on the reverse strand, counting down.
CCAAGTGGAAATGTTGTTTTTGTTTTTTAAGAAACACATGCTCTGTCTCTCTCAAAAATAAATGGTAAACGTTTAAAAAAAAAAACAAAAAAAACCACATAAGAACACAATTATAAAATAATACATTCAACTAGTGTAAAAGTATCTAGTCATTCCCCAGAGGAATCTCCAACATTTTGCTTGCTTATATTTCTTCTGTTTACATATCACGTGTGTTTTTTTCCACAACCACAAGCAGGATGGGCTTGGGTGTGTGGGTTTTACTTGTATAATATCAGACTTGGCCTCACGGACATGTGACTCAAAGGTTCCACTTCTTTGCCCCTCCCTCCAGGATCAGCGAGGAGGAAGATCTCCACCTGGGGACATCGTTCTCTGCGGAAACCAACCGAAGGGACGAGGATGCCGACATGTGGGTATCAGCCTGGCTGTGAGCGATGAGGCGCTGGATCCAGCCAGATACAGTCCCGAGATATCTAGTCACAGATGACATTTCTAGAATCATCCAAAGGCCAAGGCAGAGTTGGCCCCTGTCACTCCACCTCCCAGGCTCGTGAACTTTGAGGAAAAAAAAATCCTAAACATGCTTTGAAATGATGGTTCTTGGGATTTTAAATTTTTTTTTTTTCAACGTTTATTTATTTTTGGGACAGAGAGAGACAGAGCATGAACGGGGGAGGGGCAGAGAGAGAGGGAGACACAGAATCGGAAACAGGCTCTAGGCTCTGAGCCATCAGCCCAGAGCCCGACGTGGGGCTCGAACTCACGGACCGCGAGATCGTGACCTGGCTGAAGTCGGACGCTTAACCGACTGCGCCACCCAGGCGCCCCGGTTCTTGGGATTTTAGATGCCCCGACTAGTAATGGTTTTCCCCTAAATATTGTAGGAATAAAACACTGCACTTGCCCACCTTTTCACTGACGAGACTGTTAACCAAATGACCACCGTCGACCGTTGCATTCTGTTTTCAGCGAACCTTAACATCTATTAACAGCAATAGATTGGGAGGACACAATCTCACCACAGAGGTTGGTGCTTTAAAGTCAAAAAAAGGTTCTGCGTGGTGAAAAAAACTCGAGTTAATTTTCACGTTTCTCATTTTTTCACGGACTGATGAACACTCCTGGGCCATCACTGCTCTGTGGGCCAGTGTTGGGGACCACTCATTTTAAAGAGAGGTTTTGTGAGCTTCCCGCCTCTCCCTGAGGCCTGTGGGTTTCTCGTTTCAGGATGAAGTACATTGAGACAGAGCTCAAGAAGAGGAAAGGGATCGTGGAACACGAGGAACAGAAAGTCAAGCCAAAGAATGCAGAGGACTGTCTGTACGAACTTCCGGAAAACATCCGTGTCTCCTCAGCCAAGAAGACCGAAGAGATGCTTTCCAACCAGATGCTAAGCGGCATCCCCGAGGTGGACCTAGGCATCGAGTACGTTTCAGACCCCGATCTAGCCTCTCTCCTGCCCGGGGCCCATGGAAGTGCGCTCTGCTTTCCGGCTAAGGGGACTGTTTCTTACCCGTCTCCTTGGAAACCCACAAATAACTCTATTTTCTCGGGTAGGCGGAGATGCTTGTGCCCAGAGCGTCCGAAGGATAGGTCAGCGTTGCTAGGGAGATGCTAGAGAAAGTCTCCCGAAAGCAAAAGCGTGGTGTTTTGTTTGTTGAGATATAATTAAGAAAACACATAACATCATGCTGGTTTCAGGTATACAACGTAAGGATTATTTGTGTGCAAGCGTTTATTTTTACGTGGTCTTTGTTCACAGCTCTTCGGCTGTTCTGCTCAGGCCCTTGTAGTCCTCTGTTCTCTTCTAGCAGGAGCCATGTTAAAGGCTTACCCATCCCATGAGCCTCCTTTTCATTTTTGCAAAACACCTGCTCTAAAACAGGATTGTCATGGAAGAAATATGACAGTCAGAATCCTCTTTGGGCGTAAGAGAAAGTTGGGAGGCTTCTGGATCCTCGCCTCTTTTCTGGAACTAGCTTCGAGCCTTAGGTAGTTTTCTTTCCTTCTCTGGGGCTCAGTTTCCCCTTGATCAGAAGAGGACAGTAAGGGGCGCCTGGGTGGCTCAGTCGGTTAAGCATCCCAACTCTTGATTTTCGCTCAGGTCCTAATCCCAGGGTCGTAGGATCGAGCCCCGTGTTGGACTCTGCTGACAGTGTGGAGCCCGCTTGGGAGTGTCTGTCTCTCCCCCGCTCCCCCACTCGCATGCACTCTCTCCCTCAAAATAAGCATTAAAAAAAAAAAAGACAATAGATAGATAATGCATCTTCGACAGCCGTGAGAACACACGAGCTGGGAAACTGCGGAGCCCTGTGCTCCAGAGGGTGATTTCCTCATGCACCGGTGCGTTTCCAGCCTGACTGGCAGTTCTGTCTGAGAACCAAAGGCGGGAGGACTGAATACATGGCGTGGCTCCCTTCTCCCCACAGCGCAAAAATAAAAAATATCATTTCCACGGAGGATGCCAAGGCCCGTCTGCTGGCAGAGCAGCAGAACAAGAAGAAAGACAGCGAGACGTCTTTCGTGCCCACCAACATGGCCGTGAATTACGTGCAGCACAACCGATGTAAGCTGCTCTGGGCAAGCAGCCCTGTCCCGTTGGCTTGCCCCCCCCCCCCCCCCCCCCAAGTTCCCGTACTTTGTCTGACGTGTCCCCTGGTCTCTTTCGATCCAGTTTATCACGAGGAGCTCAACGCCCCCATTCGGAGAAACAAAGAAGAGCCCAAAGCACGACCCTTGAGAGTGGGTGACACGGAGAAGCCAGAGCCTGAGCGTAAGTACAGCGGAGGCCCCAGGGCTGCCCGGAGCAGTCATCAAGCCCCTGGGGGCGGGGTGGACTCTGCAGGGGTGGGGCTTGGGCTCTGGGGCCAGGGCATCTGGGTTCCACTCCACGTTCCTGTCCCTTCCCCTTGCCAAGCCTCGGTTTGCTCATTTGTAAATGGGGGTAGTAACAAAACCTACCGTTCGGGGTTGCTCTGACGATTCACTGGGCTATTAAATATCAAATATAATAGAAACTCAAAAACTTAGCATATTTCAATAAGCAAAACTAAACTCAGAGTTACTCATAATTTCGCCAAAGGTGAGCGCCGTTAACATTTTTATGTGTCGCCTTCCAGACTTTAAAAAAATATTGACGTAGGGGGGCCTGGGTGGTTCCGTCGGTCAGGCATCCGACTTCAGCCTAGGTCATGATCTCGCTGTTTGTGAGTTGCAGCCCCACGTCGGGCTCTGTGCTGACAGCTCAGGGCCTGGAGCCTGCTGCGGATTCTGTGCCTCTTTCTCTGTCTGCCCCTTCCCCACTCACACTCTCTCTGAAAAATACAAATAAACGTAAAAACTACATTGATGCATACAGAACCATATGCCGCACACATACTTCATAGGGTCTCCTCGTTTTTCACCCAGTAGTGGGCCCCTGCACGGCTCTCTGGGACAGTCAATACGTATTTTCCCTTTCAGTGGCCATCTCGTGTTCCGCGGCATGGAGCTACTCTGGTTCCCTCTAGTTGGACGCTTACGTGGTTTCTCATTTTCCCCCATTTAATCACTGTCGGGCTGACCCTTTTTGCCTACATCATGTCCTTCGGCTACATGCCAAGAAGTCGCCAACGCGCCTCTAGAAGTGGGGTGCGGATTTGTCCCTCCCCCTCCACTGGCAGCATCCAGCTGTGCCCCTTTCCCTCCAAGGGTCTTCTTTTTCGTACCAATGGGGTGAGCCTAAGGAAATGCTAAATTTGCTGAGGCTTCTGAAGATCCAGGCTGTTTGCTTTTTCTTCCTTCCTTCCTCTTTTTTTTTTTCTTTTTAAATATTTTTATTTATTTTTGAGACAGAGACAGCGCGCGAGCGGGGGAGGGGCAGAGAGAGAGGGGGACACAGACTCCGAAGCACGCTCCAGGCTTTGAGCCTTCAGCACAGAGCCTGACGTGGGGCTCGAACTCACAGACGGTGAGATCATGATCTGAGCCAAAGTCAGGCGCTTCACCGACTGAGCCACCCAGGAACCCCCCTCTTTTTTTTTTTTTTTAAAGATTTTAAGTAATCTCTACACTCATCATGGGGCTTGAATTCACAACCAGATCAAGAATCACTCACTCCACTGATGGAGCCAACCAGGCGCCCCGCTTTTTCTTCTTTCTTACTTGAGAAATTATTTTCTATACCGTCTTGGGTGCATAGTCATTAATTCCCAAAGACTTTTGTGTTATTCCCACATAGTAAGCAAGGACTTTGGAGTCACCAGACTTGGGTTCAACTCTCAACCTACCTTCACTTTCCGAGTGACCTTGAGGAAGACCATCTAAGCTCTCTGAACGGTGATGGCAATATGTCCCCGTTTGAATTGCCGTGAGGGTTAAAAAAAAAAAGGCATATATCTAGGGGCGCATGGGTGGCTCAGCTGGTTAAGCGTCCGACTTTGGCTCAGGTCATGATCTCGCGGTTCGTGGGTTCGAGCCCCGCGTCGGGCTCTGTACTGACAGCTCAGAGCCTGGAGCCTGCTTCAGATTCTGTGTGTCCCTGTCTCTCTGCCCCTCCCCTGCTCACGCTCTGTCTCTCTCTGTCTCAAAAATAAATAAACACTAAAAAAATAAATAAGCCGTATCTAAAAGTATTTAGCACCAGGCCTTGTACCTAATCAAACTCTCCCTGAAATAGAACACCTGTTGTCACCTGGTCCCATGCTGATGTCAGCATACCCCCCACCGTACCGTCATCTGTGTTTATTTCACTCACTCAGTAACCAGTCTTTACTGAGGCCCTACTATGTTCCTATTTACCAGGGTAGGCCCTGTGGCTTCTGTGGGGAATGAGGCAGGCGTGGTCCTAGCCTAAGCAGAGCTAAAAACCTGTCGGTTGATTCCAGCACGGCCAACAGCTTCTCTCTTTTCCTCCTCAGGGTCCCCTCCTAACCGCAAGCGTCCTGCTAACGAGAAGGCTACCGATGACTACCACTATGAGAAGTTCAAGAAGATGAACAGACGCTACTAAGGGTAGCAAAAGGGAGAAGTGCAGGATGGACGTAAACAGCACTGTCCCCTCCCTAACCCCTTGACAGACGGCTTCCCAGACAGAGGTGGACACGAGTTTATTTGCTACCAGACAGTTCCCCAAACCGATCTCCACTGGTCCTGCCGCTTAGCTGCTGGATTTTCTGGGCACTGCGTTGGTGACCTTTGAAACAAGACAATGTGGAGTTTTCCTGTTTGGGGGCAAACTTCATTCTTGTGTGAGCATTATAAAATCTTGTTCGTAAATCTATTGACTTTCTCTGAATATTTGCCCTGGGTCGGGAAGAAACAGCGGTGTTCGAAGCAAGAGAACACCCTTTCGCTTGTGCTATTATTATAATATATACGCAATCGTGTCTTGTACTTTCAAGTTCCTGGAGGTCAGGAACGCGCCCTTCACTGTGTGTAGTGGGTCCAACTCACAGCAGAAAAGTCTAGGATGGGATCAAAGGGACACTGGTATTTTCTGACTTTTACAAAGTTACCGGTTTCTTTTCATTAAGAAAGAAAAAAAAATTTCTATCACTTTCAGCACTTAAGTATTAAATATGAAATGAATCCAACCATACTATTCGTACTGTGTCTCCTTATTACCAACCCTAGGTAATGTGTCGAGAGCCTGCGGGTTGGGCAGCGCAAATGCAAAACTCAAGTTACTAAGAGAGACTGTCTCATTTAGTTTAAAGATGTAGGGGCGCCTGGGGGGGCTCAGTTGGTTCGGCACCCGACTCTTGGTTTCGGCTCGGGTTGTGATCCCAAGGTAATGGGATCGAGCCCTGTGTCGGGCTCGGCACTGAACGTGGAGCCTGCTTGGGACTGACTCTCTCTCTCTCTCTCTCTCTCTCTCTCTCTCTCTCAAAAAAAACAAAAGTAGGCTTCAACCTGCCAGCCCTGGGGTACAGTGCCTGTCATTTTCCTGAGGCACTGACACATGTTGAGATAAGAAAAGGGCAGGTGGGTTGACTTCTGGGCTGACTCATTGTAGGTGTTGCAGCTAGAGGAGTTTGCCTTTGGAGTCCAAGCTCAGCCCTGCTTATATCCTTCAGGCCCCGAGCCTGTTATATCCTTCGACAATCTCTTTCTCTCGGAGCCTGTTTTCTCATCTGTAAAAGGGAGATCGTCTTTCATTTCTATTTTTTTCCCTCCACTAAAATGAATGGTAGTGAAGGCAGGAATCACCTATGCCTTGGTTTTTTTTTTTTTTTTTTTTTCCCTTGAATTCCCAGGGTCTAGTCCATAACCCAACACATTGGCAATCCGCAACCCTATGAATGAATGAGTGAATGAGTGGAAGAATCCTTAGTCATCATGTTGATAGTATGTATCCTTCATATGATGCCATAAAAGTATCACTCTACCCCTGTAACGTTTCCTCCTCAACGCTCATAACCACCGTCTAATCAAAGGAAAAACATCAAATTCCAATAGTGGGCCATCCTCTGAAAGATTTGACCAAGTACTCCCCCAAACTGTCAAGGTCGTCAAAACCAAGGAGAGCTTGAGAAACAGTCTTAGCCGAGAGGAGCCTAAGGAGACATGAAAACTAAATATAATGTGGTATCTTGCGACAGGATCCTAGATCAGATACAGGGCATTAGGTAAAAACTAAGGAAACGCTTTAGTTGTATCAATATAGGTTCGCTAATCTTAACAAATGTTAACACATTAATATGTTAATACGGGAAGTTATGTGGGAGGATATATAGGACCTCTCTGTACTATCTTCTCAATTTTTCTGTAGATCTAAAATTACTCCCCATCGCCCCCCCAATTTTTTTTTTCATGGACTCCAGCGGCCTCCGTCTCTCACCTCCCGGAAGCAAGAAAGCGCCCCGCCCGTCACAAAGATGGTGGCCACAGCGGCGCGAGGAGACCCGCCCCGCACAAAGATGGCGGCCGCGCCCCGGAGGAACCGGAAGCGCGGTCTGGCAGCGGCGCGGGTCCGGGGCAGGCGCGAGACCGCGCGGGCGGCGCCGGTCCGGGTATGAAGCTGGGCCGGGCCGCGCTGGGCCTGCTGCTGCTGGCGCCTTTGGCGGTGCGGGCGGTGGAGCCCATCAGCCTGGGACTGGCCCTGGCCGGCGTCCTCACCGGCTACATTTACCCGCGCCTCTATTGCCTCTTCGCGGAGTGCTGCGGCCAGAAGCGGAGCCTCAGCAGGGAGGGTAGGACGGGGGGGCGGGGGCGGGGGCAGGGCCGGGACCCGAAGCCGGAGCGGCCCGGACGGGGTGGCGCCGGGCTCCCGGCCACGACCACGACCACGACGGACCGGGGTTGGTCGGAGAGCCGAGCAGGCGAGCCGCGGCCCGGGCCGCTTCCTCCGCCGAGAGTTTCGCTCCTTCCTGGAGGGGTGGTGGGAGCTCGGGCTGCAGATCAGCAGCCCTTTCCGGCCGGGCGGTGCCCCGGGAGGGGCAGAGCTGGGGTGAGGGGCGCAGGGAATGGGCAGGGCTAACAGGGGGAGGGCCTCGAGCCCTCCCGCCCTCCCCCCCCCGCCCCGGCCACCCCCGGGGGCCCGGTGCTGACGTACCTCCGCGTTTCACAAGGTGCTCCGAGAGCTGAGCTGGCCTTGCTGGCTTTCACGGGCGCCTGTAACCCTGGGCTAGATTTCGCCAGACACACGGACACCCCGTCCCTGACCGACAGGCTTTGTTTTTCCCAGCGCTGCAGAAGGATCTGGACAGCAAGCTCTTTGGACAGCATCTTGCAAAGAAAGTCATCCTAAATGCTGTGTCTGGCTTCATAAGCAACCCGAAGCCGAAGAAACCTCTCACGCTCTCTCTGCACGGGTGGACGGGCACCGGCAAAAATTTCGTCAGCAAGATCATCGCGGAGAATATTTACGAGGGTGGTCTGAACAGTGACTATGTCCACCTGTTTGTGGCCACACTGCACTTCCCACACGCCTCCAACATCACCCTGTATAAGGCAAGAGCGGAATTTTGGAATCCTTCCTGGATGATGCTGGGTTTCCGGGGTTTCTTGGCTGTGGGGTGGAACGCGGGAATTGCGTGTTGGAATGAATGAGCCGGGAAGACGGCTGCCTGCGCCTGTTCCCCTCTGAAAGGTGTGGACGTTCGGGGGAGTTTGAGGTGGAGCAGTTAATACCGTCAGAGCTTTGTGACGGTTGCTGGTGAAAACAGGCTCAGCGTGCTACTTATTTTAGTAAGGGGAGTCGTGGGATTTTAGAGATGGACGTGATCAAATCCAAGCTAAAGATCATCGCGTCTAACTCAGGTCGTAAAAGAGGAAATGTTTCCAGAAAGGCCTAAGGCTAGGTTTAGCTAAAGTGTCGCAAACTGCTTTTACGGTTTAACTCGCTGGTAAACAGCCTGGACTTTGGCAACAGACACGCCTAGATGTGAGTCCTAACTCTCCCACCTGCCAGCTGTGTAGTCTCGGGACTGTCCCCTGAGCTGAGACCCAGGTTCCTCTCTGTAAGGCGTGGTTGTGAGAAATCCCTGAGCTCTGTCGAGTTTGTAACATGCCGCCTGCCACACGAGCCTTCAGATACATGTCCACTCTTGTCTTTTTTTTTTTTTTTTTAATGTTTATTTATTTTTGAGACAGAGAGAGACAGCATGAACGGGGGAGGGTCAGAGAGGGAGACACAGAATCTGAAACAGGCTCCAGGCTCTGAGCGGTCAGCACAGAGCCCGATCCGGGGCTCGAACTCACAGACCGCGAGATCATGACCTGAGCCGAAGTCCGCCGCTTAACCGACTGAGCCACCCAGGCGCCCCAACTCTTGCCTTTCTAACGCGTGTCACAAACCTGCAAGGTGAGCGAGGCAGATATTTAGCCCTCGCTCCTGTGAACGAACACTTGTTTTCCCTTCTGCTTGGCTGAACGTCAGGGTCTCCAGCGCTCCAGGGGATCCTGGCACGTGAGCCTTGCAGTGCGAAAACTAGGAACATTCCAGACAGATTGTGTGATGAATGGGTGCTCATAGTTAGCGGGCAGGTTCCACCACTTAATAGCTGTGTGACTTGGGGCAGGTTACTTGACTTCTCTGTGCCTTAATGCCCTCAGCTGTAAAATGGAGATTGCAATAGTAGCTGCTTTGATGGGTTTGGGGAGATGGCAATAAAACGTTATGTGAATAGTGTTTAGAGCAGTGTCTGCCCCTTAGCGAGTGCTCGGTATGTGTCCTATGTCGTTGCCTATAAATTGGGAGTAGCGGAGTGGAAAAACCTTGGCTGTTGGAGCCTAAAAGCCCTGAGTACCTCCTGGTTAAAACAGTCACTTGCCTCACGCAAGTCACTTCACCTCTGCTCTGGTTCCTCCTCTGTAAATCGAGGCTGGTCCATACCTATAAGAGCAGAATTTACTGCGTAGGTTAGGTAAGGATGCATGGAACACAGTAGCCAAGCAAAATCCAAAATCCGAAGCAGTCAAGACGTATGTTGTAACTTGCAGAGTCCTCCTCAGAAAACAACTAATTCCTCCTCCTATTCACCTGGGGCTCTGTGTAGGAAAGCACTACATAGAATCATAGCTCAGATTTCTGATTAATAGGGTTTTTTGTTTTTTGTTTTTCCTTTATTGCTTAGGATTGAAAGAAGTATCTGTGCTCTTACGGAATGTTTCTGTTTAGGCAGATTTATTTGCGAAACCTCCTAGGCATTGTTCCAGAAACTCAAGAGTGTTACCTCCCCGTGCTCATCCCAGAGCGTATGCTCTGGAGTTCTGCTGCGTCGCTTAAAGGAGCCCGTGTTCCTTACCGTCCCCACTGGGGAAAGGAAGCACCTAGTCTTAGGACTGATGGTCAGAACAGGTCACTTGGTCTCTGCCTTCTTCTTCTTTTTTTTAATGTTTGTTTATTTTTGAGAGAAGCGGGGCGTGAGCGGGAGAGGGGCAGAGAGAGAGGGAGACACAGAACCCGAAGCAGGCTCCAGGCTCTGAGCGGTCAGCACAGAGCCCGACACGGGGCTCGAACTCACGACCTGGGCCAAACTCGAGAGTCAGGCGCCTAGCCAACTGAGCCACCCAGGCGCCCCTAACACCGCCATTTTAATGACAGAGACCAGCAACTCAATGACACAGCATCGTCATGATCTCTCACAGCACAGGAATTCTAACCAACCTGGGGCTTTGGAACCAGGCAGGGCACAGTTCAGATCCCAGCTCTCCCACATCCTAATTTTATAATCTTGGGCGAGATGACGAAGCTGTATGCCTCAGTTTCCCGATCTGTGAAACGGGTATGATCGTGCCCACTGCACGGAGGTGTGGGGAGGAAGCAAAGAGCTTGTGTGTGTAAAGTTCTGAGCACAGTGCCGAGCACACAGTAAACGCTCTGTAAGTGCGGCCGTTGTAGCACTAAGGCTCATGCCGGTTGTCTTCCGTTGCACCTGCTGAGAACTTCGCCTTGGCTTCTCCCCTCTGTAATTCAGGATCAGTTACAGTTGTGGATTCGTGGCAACGTGAGCACCTGTGCAAGGTCCATCTTCATATTCGATGAAATGGATAAGATGCACGCTGGCCTCATAGATGCCATCAAGCCTTTCCTCGACTATTATGACCACGTGGATGGGGTCTCCTACCAGAAAGCCATCTTCATATTTCTCAGGTAAGGCCAGGGCTGGGACACGATCGAAGCACTCCGGCCCCGAGTCCGTGGGCTCCGGGATAGAACCCAGTCCTCACTCACGGGAATTGTGTTGCAGCAACGCGGGGGCAGAAAGGATCACAGACGTGGCTTTAGATTTCTGGAGAAGCGGAAAGCAGAGGGAAGAGATCAAGCTCAAAGACATGGAACCGGCCTTGTCTGTGTCAGCCTTCAACAACAAGAACAGTAAGTACGGCCAGGCCGGCCGGTACTGACCCCTCCCGTGCGTGACCCTGCGTCCCGAAGTCTTAGATTGTCAGCCTCACCGTCGCCTGGGAGCTGGCTCGAAATGCAAATTCTCAGTCCCTTCCCCAGACCTTCCGAGTCAGGATTTCTGAGCGGAGGCCGTGTTAACCTCCAGGGGACTCTCATACACTCTCCCGTTTGCCAAGTGCTCTTTTAAAGAAAGAGGGACATTCTTGATCTTCGAGGTCTTAAAGATTGGTTCCCGGTTTTCTTTAGTTTAATCCTTTTCCTTTGTAGAAGAAAAGCAGGTGGTTGAGCAGGGAAGGCCGCTGTGGGCGCCTTCCGAAAGAGAGGACTGGTCCGGTCCCTCTTTCTGTGTGTTGCTCCAGAACTCTGAGGTTCTGTGCACGAGCATAACGGCCGAGTAGCGGGTGGGCCCGCGTTCTACTCCACCTGCCCATTTCCTTTATCTTCACGGTGACCTCGTGGGGTAGAAACTGTCATCCTCCTCATTTTATAGATGAGGAAACAGGCTCAAAAGAGAGCCGCTTGCCCAAGGCGCACAGCCTGCTCAGTGGCTCTGATTGCAGAGCCTCATCTTTTCGCTACCAAGTTCACGGCTTCTCCAGTGACCTCACACACCTTTGACCTTGAACCCTCAGAGGTGGGAAGTCCCCATGATGCAGAATGACTCACCGGGTAACCTGTGAGCCATGCGGGTAGACTATTACCATTTGAGCCTGCTCTGTTCAGGTTCCTTCTTGAGCTTAGAGAGCAGAAGTTCTTTGAAACAAGAAATCGATACTGCTGCACAGATACTTGGGACAGTATGGGGTGTTCATGGCCATTTGTGTAGCTGGAATATTACTGATGGAAGACAGGATATTTTGTAACATGTTGACTGGTTCTCTGGTGAGCCAAACGGTATGAGCACACGCAGCAGATGCCTTAGCCTAAATGCTTCAGCAAGATGAGGCCAGTCGCCTAGAACCCACATTGCGGGAGGTCACAAAGGGTCCCCGAGTATAAGCTTCAGGATGAGGCGGGCCTAGCTCAGCCATTTGCTGACTGTGGCCTCAGGGAGATGGCTGAACTCATTCATTCATTCATTCATTCATTCAGCAAATACCGAGCTCCTACGAGGTGGCAGGCACTGGTCCCAGAACTGGGGACGCAACAGCGAACAAAAGCAAATCCTTATCCTCATGGAGTTTTATATCCTAGTGATAATACACCAGGAAATGTGTCAGATGATGGGATATCTGTTATCTGTATAGAGGCAGAGATGTAGCTTCCTTTCCATCGCCAACAGGTAAAAAGTTAAGTCCATAAAGAGGGCTTGGGGGTGCTGGAATGAGGATGGGTGGTGGTTTTAATAGGGTGGTCAAGGACGGCTCACTGTGAGGGTGACATGTGAGCTGACCCGAGGACTGCGGGAGTGAGCCATGTGGGCACTACAGGGAACAGCATTCCATCAGAGGGAGCAGCACACGCAAGGGCACTGAGGTGGGGGTGTGCCCAGGGTCACTGTGGCAGTCCAGGGTGAATAAGGGAGAAAAGGGGGTCGGATAAGAAGCAAGTCTTGGCACTGGGGGTGCTGGTCACGAAAGGCCGGGGGTGGGGGGGCAACGGGCAGGCCTTGGGTTTGACTCCCAGTGGAGGAGGGAGCTGCTGGAGTGTTTTGAGCAGTGACATGACCAGACTTAGTTTATCAGGACCACGCTGGCCACTGGGTGCAGCATAGACTAAAGGCAGTGGGGGCAGGGACCCCAGGCGGGAGCTGTGGCCTGGACCCGCGTGCTAGCAGTGAGCCGGGTGGGGTGACATGCTGTGATTAGGATGTGTGTTGAACGTCGAAACCCTCAGAAGGTGGAATAAGATTTCCCAAAGGATTGGTGTGGGAATGAGAGAGCCCCAAGTCAAGGGTCCGGCTTGAGCAATGAGACGGGTGGTCGTGCCCCTCAGGGGGACAGGCCGGGGAGTCGCAGGTTTGTGGGGCCGGGAGGGAGACGGGCGTGGACAGTGAGCAGGGGCGCCCCTGCGGAGATGCGGAGCCGATGGCTGGCCGGTCCAGTGGGGTTCCAGCGGGGCGCTCAGGCTGAGGGGACCCACTGGGGAGTGGTCCGTAGATGGTTTGGAAAGAGACTGAGGTCATTGTTCCGCCAGAACACTCTGGCTGTGGTCAGGTTCTAGTCCGGGCTCCGCCCAGACGTCACCTCCTCAGCCCGGCCTCGTCGGCCCACAGTGGCAGAGTAGCCTGTCCTCCGTGCTCACTCGCCCCGTCTCGGTGCTCACAGCACCACCCCCCCGGCACTATCTGAAATCGTCCGGTAGCTGGCTTGTGGGGCCGTGAACCGCTGAGGGCACTGGCCCTGTCTGCTGGCTCTGGGCTCTCCCGGGGACCCAGAGCTTGCCTGGCCGCAGAGAGGGCTTTCAGGAAATGAGCTGTCCCACCCTGCTCGGCCATTGGTTTTGTTCTTTCCCACGGCCAGACTCCACCCCATCCAGGCACCGAGGTCTTTCCTGAGCACCAGTCGTGTGCAAAGCACTGCTGGGAAAGGAAAGCATACACTCCAGTGTGGCACTGGGCGTTACGATGAGAAACACGTATTCGGCCTTTGTCTCTGCTTCTGGCCCAGATCTCCTGAAAACACTTGGAATTTCCTAAGTAATAAAGGTGTCTTGATATTCATAACAAACCCCGGTCAACCACATCTGAGTGCGTTAATGAGGGGACTTTTGGGAAGCATCTAAAGGGCACGGGGCTGGCTTCCAGGGGAACCAACCATGTGACTGGAGGGTTGGAACTTTCAGTCCCACCCCCTGATGCCGGGGAACCAGAGGGGGCAGGGGCTGGAGGTGGAATCCGTTGCCAGCAGCCGGTGAATTAATCAGTTGTGCCCATGTAATGAAGCCTCCATAAAAACCTGGCAGGTTGGGGTTCGGAGAGCTTCCAGGGTGAACACATGGAGATCTGGGAGGGGCCTGGAAGCTTCCAGTCCCTTCTGCATTCCCTGTCTCTTCCATCTGGCTGTTCGTGAGTTAGGTTCCCGTATTGAGCTGAAATTGTAGCTCACCCAGCCCGTGTTGGAGAATTGCTTGGGGGTGTGGAAAAAAAAGCCCACACGTTGGAATTGGCGTCACAGACCAGGATTGAGGTACCAGAGTTCAGCGGCAAAGTGGAAGGGAAACGGGTCACTTGGAGGAGTGCGGGGTGTGACCCAGCAGGTGCCGCATGGTCAGGAGGGGGTGCGTGTGTGCTGGGCCCTCCCGGGAGTCCAGGAGGGGACGTGCGTGGGTCACAGGGCGGGTGCAGGCCCCGCACTTGCCCTGGGTGAAAACACACAGCAAAGTCTGTGCCCTGCGGCCGCAACAGGGCACCGTCTTCACACTGTATCGCTCTGAGGGTTCCAGTTCTCGGTCCCCAGATGCGCCGTGTGGTCTGGACGTGCGGGCAGTGGTGGTAGGTTTCTGTCCTGTGGTCGATCCAGCTGCTCAAAGTCCAGTGAGTCCCAAGTTCCCCAAGTAGGGGAGTAGCTGGTCCTCTCCTGGGACTCCTCTCCCCTTGTGCTTTCTCTGAAACCCTGCCAGCCTGGGAACCACGTCCCTCCGCGCTCCGCTCTGCCTCTCAGCGTGTTGCCGACACCCTGGGCTGGCGGGCCTCTCTCCCGCTTCAGATCTGTCAGCCCATCGGAGAGGCCTCCCCTGAGCCCGAGGCTAAGGTGCCACGTCACCCCTGCTTTGCTTTCGGGGAGGCATCACCGCTCGGTCTCGCCCGTGGGCACACCCCCGGGTTACATCTGCCCCCCGTGGACCACAGGCTCCACCTCTGGGTCCGGCACCCCTTGGACGCCCGGCGGATGTGTGTCGGATGGCTGGGTGGGCAGGTGGACGATGGATGAACAGCACCTTTTTCTTTTTCCCAGGTGGCTTCTGGCATAGCAGCTTAATTGACCGAAATCTCATTGATTATTTTGTTCCCTTCCTCCCCCTGGAATACAAACACCTAAAAATGTGCATCAGAGTTGAAATGCAGTCCCGAGGCTTTGAAATCGATGAGGACATTGTAACCAAAGTGGCCGAGGAGATGACATTTTTCCCCAAAGAGGAGAGAGTTTTCTCCGACAAAGGCTGCAAAACTGTGTTCACCAAGTTAGATTACTACTACGACGACTGACTGCTTCGAGTTGGAGGAGAAGGAACTCGGCACTTGGCTCCGTGCCCTGGAGGAGGACAGAGCAGATGCTTCCTGCTGGACCGAACGGGAACCTTCCTGAGCAGTTTTCATCCACCGGGGCCTCCGGGGGTCACCCCCTACAGATCACGGACCTCGGAACAGCCCCAGAGCCTTCCGAGGCGGTGGCAGCGGCCAGCTCCCCGTCCACTCGTATGAGGGCTCATGATTTTTAAAAAAATCATGTTTTAATTTCAAGTGTTTCTGTTTCAAGGAAGGATGTCTAAGTTTTACTGAAAATGTGGTAACTTTATTTAAAATGTTTTTAACCTTATGAGAAACTTTTCAGACTCTATGTTATTGGCTTTACGTGTTTTTCGAAGGTCCCGTCACCATATCCTAGACACCGATGTCTTTACTGAAAAGAAGCCCAAGGCTGGGGTCCTTGGCACACGGTCCCTAGGATGGCAGAACCGGGGACCAAGGCTGGAGCCGTGATCAGATCTGTCACAGGATGACCATCGCAAGGGGCAACGATGTGTTTGGATACAGGGAAAGTATGTAAGAGGACACACGTGGGGGGGCGCCTGGGTGCCTCAGTTAAGCGGCCGACTCTTGATTTTAGCTCAGGTCGTGATCTCGCAGTTCGTGAGTTCGAGCCCCGCGTCGGGCTCCTCACGGACAGTGCAGAGCCTGCTTGGGATTCTCTCTCCCCGTCTCTGCCTGTCCCCTGCCCATGCTCTGTCTCAAAAATAAATTTAAAAAAATTTATTTTTTTAAATAAAAATAATTTTTTTTTTTTTTTTTTTAAATTGGGCCACTGAGGCCCCTCACAGATAAGCCTTAAGTACCCTTTCCAAGGGTTTTGATCTCGGTAACATTGTGAACATTCGCGAGAGACCGTTTCCTTGCAATAAAAATATTTCCAGCTTGTCAGTTGCCATTCAGCTTTACGAAGGAAGACCCCCTCCCTGTTTTCCATTCCTCAATGAGCCATGTGTTGTCTGGCAAGTTTTGCCATATTTTTAAACACCATCCTCGTTACAGGTTTCGGTTGTTCAATGAGAATTCCCAAAACCTCTTAGGAAAAGCGTAGCTGCCCCCTCCCCCACCCACCCCGATCCTGAGAACAGTATTTTTACTTATAACTACAAAGAGCTACCATTTTACAATAAAATGGTGTGTAATTTGCGAGTGCATCTTTAAAGGAGACAAAAGCCCGCTCGCTCTAGGTCACTGGTGCTTCAGCCACAAACTGAGACCTAAGAGGCGCAGTGCGGGCTGGAGTGAAGGCTCACGCGGGGAATCTGGATCCGTGCGGCTCTGGCTCTTTGCTCAGCTGCACCGGGGACCGCACTGTTGTGGGGTTCACGGAGCTCCCGACACCCAGCCGTGGGGTTCAAGTCTCGAGACACAACCCCAGCTGAGGCACCAGGCGGGCGTACAGGGCACAGGAGACTAGACGGACCTTGGTGTTTGCAACGCGCCTGTGTGCCTGCTGGTGGGCGGAGCTCCTGTGGGGTGTGGCGCCCAAGCAGTGCTCACCGGCCCGTTTTTCTCAGGCCCAGAGGACTGGAGGGCCCCCTGCTGCCCCGGGACTCCTCTGCCTCCAGGTACCTGACCTGCACAGAGGCCCTTTAAGGGCATCCAGGCCTCCTAGGGACGGCTGCACGTGTTGGAAGGTTCTTGATGTGGATCAGAAGCTGGCCTGTTGTCCTGTCCCCAGGAGTCCCAGATGGGGCTCATCATTCCCAGCACCTGGGAGTCCCTGGCTCGGGGAACACAGGAGTCCCCCGACTTAATTTGGCAAGTTCATTCTTTGTAGATGAGGCAGGACAGGCTGGAGCGGGAACCACTCTTGGCTGGAAACCAGATCCGGGAAATCCAGTCTCGGGACTTGACCACCTTCAACTGAGAGATGACGGGACTGGGTGGGATGTTGACGAAGAGGGTTTGAACTTTCTAGAAAGTAGCTGACTTGTCCTCAGTCCTGGAAAGAGGATTGGTGTTAACGATTCACTGACAGGAGGCCAGGTGCAGTGCGATCAAGCAGACCCTGGTTAGCTTAACTGGGGTTTCGCTGTTTACCAGTTCTGGTTTACTGATCTGAGCCCGGCCTGGTTCCAGTTCAGAGTGTCACCACGGAGTCACGTCCCGCCCCCCCCCCCCCCCCCGCCTCAATTTCCTTCCTATGTTAATTTCAGGAGAAAATATTTGCTAGGAATAAGTCCAGCCGTTCTTGGCATTTTTACCCATGGAAATAGGGCGTATAACCCATCACCGAACCCCACGTAAGTGTCTCTGTTTGGAGATACCAGCCTTTAAGGTAAATTCTGTCTGATGCAAAGACTACCCTCCAGTATGTCCAGGGTGTGGTGAGACACCCGAGTCGCCCGACAGCCTTTCTCCCAGGCTCCAACTTCTCAGGGTTCCCAAAGAGACTAGGGGAAAAAAAAGTCTGCAAATAACACGTCACATGATAAAATTTAGTCTTTATTTTCTCTTCAGTAGGTCAATTCAAGTCCTCGTCTGCATCCTACACAGGGTGAGGGAGGCTGGGCTATGGTCAACCGTGGCCTCCCTCTTCAGGTGACAAATCAGTGACCGCAGTCCAAAGGTGGCCCACACGTGTCCAGGGAGTTGCGTCACTGTCAACAGGGAAGATCTCCGTCTGTGCCTGGCCAGACGCTTGTGGGGCTAGGAAAGAGATGTCACTGGGCTCCAGTTCGAGAACACGTACTCAAAATGTTAAGCCTTAACTTGGCATTTTTAAAAGGCTAAACGTGACCCTCCAGAAGGCCCTCCGGGGTCATGAAGACATTCGTTCTAAATTGTACACATAAATTCGCTGCACGTCGTTCTTATGACGTGTCTGCAGGTGCACTGCAGTTATGACACGCACGATTCACACCAGCTGGAATCCGCCTTATTTCCCGGCGGCCAGGGCAGCCCAGCCTGGTGCTGCCATGTAAGGTGTCCTCAGATGACACCCAGGACCAGCCGCTTTACACTGACCTTGTTTGATCTGCATCTGTGACCATGTCTGACCACGCACCTCGTTAACAAAAACGCAACTGTTTTTGCTAAGAGTTTCTGATAAAGGAATAGACAATTATTCCATCTCGTGTCCTTTCCCATGCTTTAAAATGAGCTATGTCCTATACGTTTTTCTATCATCTAAGATTCGCGAGTAAAAACATTATAAAAAATACACATATCTTTGAAAACCCTAGCGTTTCTGGTGTGCGATACCTAAGGCTTCTTTGGCAACGCAGAGCCTGCAAGCTGACCACTCAGTGGCCCGTGTCGTCCACGGAGCCTGAGCACGTCCCACGGATTCCAAATGGTTCTCTGGAGCAAAGTGACAGATTGGCCCACGCGTACATTGTAACAGACAAACGTTTCACCACGGGAACCAAGGCCTCAAATTCACAACTCACGGTCTCGTTCTGATCTCACCCTAATGATGACATATGGTTGGGGACAAATCTAGTTCAGGAGAAGGGTGTCCAGGGAAGGTGGGGTCGATACCAAATGACGGCAAAGGAATTCCAGGAGCCTGAGAGGCCACCTGTCCCGGTCTGCTGGAGAGGCCTCGGACGGAGACCCCGCACCGCAGGCAGGCCGGTCACCTGGCTGAGAAGGCTCGGTGTGCAGGCCCACATCGCCACCGGACCCCGTGCCCGAGGGTGCCACCGACTTTAACTGAAAATACTTCAAGCCAGTGGACACTCTCTGTGCAAAGGAACAGAGCAGGCTCTTAGTAGGTGCAAACCAAAAGCTCCCCGAATTGCGCAGGGGCCCTGGGACTCCTTGAGTTAGAGCAGCAGCTTCTAGAGCACCTGGAACAGGTGCTGGGGGCGGGGGGGGGGGCAGGGGGGGGCGGGGGGGAAGGGGAGGTCTCACGCACACAGCTGTTTGCAAGGCACTTCCGTCAAGGTCAGTAAGTGAGGGGAGGGATTTTAAAAGTTCATCTTCCACCGCAGTTGACAGCTGGATTGCCGTCTGGTCCAAACTGACAGGCGCACTCACCAGATCGGCGTCTTTTCAAAACTCAGCTCTTAGAAACTTCTAGATCCCGAAAGTCCACAGGTGCAAATGTGCAAACCCCGAAGGAGTCTTCAAAGTGCTTCCGGAAGGGCAAGGCCCTCACTTGCTGAGCTCCCGGGGGGGGCCTCTTCCCCCGCCTGGATGAGAGGTCAGTGAAAATCCAACCGTGACTGCACAGTCTTACAGCCCTTGTCTGAGTAGATTTTCTCGCCTTTGGGGAAAAACGTCATTTCCTCTGCCACCCTGGTGACAATGTCCTCATCTACGGCGGACCCGCGGGCCCTCATCTCGGCTCGGACACACATCTTCACGTGTTTGTACTCCAGGGGGAGGAAGGGGATAAAGTAGTCGATGAGGTTTCTGTCTATCAGCCCGCTGCGCCACAGGCCACCTGCAAAGCAAGACACAGCTGGGTCCCCCCGTCTCCGTCACTGTCACCTGGCCCAGCTCACTGCTCCTACGGGGCCCATGTGGTTATCCCGACCCGCGGTACGTCCTTCTTGTCTTTACCCGTCGAGATTCTCTTCTCATCAAGGTGGGACAAGCCTGACAGAGGCACCTGTTGGCCACCCCCTGCTAACTGGCTTCTATTACAGGAGGCCCCAAGGAAAAGTCCCTACTTCACGGATTCGGTGGCTTCGTGGAAGGCTTGAAGAAAGAGGAGGCTGTGCTGGCAGGGTCACGGGGAGCCTGGGGGACTCACTGTGTTTATTGTTGAAGACTCCGACGGACAGCACGGGTTCCAGGTCCTTCAGCTGGATGTCCTCCCTCTTTCTTCCTGCCCGCCAGAAGTCAAGGGCGGTCTTAGTTATGAGGTCCCCACCGGCATTGCTGCACGTGCCAAAGCAGAGTAAAATCACACGTTAAGATTCTGGGTCTAAATCAAGCAACATGTATGCTCTGAGGCTTAAACTTTTTTTTTTTTTTTTTTAAGTTTTTTACTTGAGACAGAGAGAGACGGAGAACAAGCGAGGGAGGGGCAGAGAGAGCGAGGGGGACCCAGAATCCGAAGCGGGCGCCAGGCTACGAGCTGTCAGCACAGAGCCCGACGCGGGGCTCGAACTCACGGACTGCGAGATCATGACCTGAGCTGAACTCTGATGCTCAACCGACTGAGCCACCCAGGCCCCTCCCACCCGCAACTGCCATGCTGAGAGTAGCAACCCCAAAGTAACAGAAGTCACCAATTCACTTTTGCCAGGCACCTCTGTCCCTCGGCAACAGAATCCTGATGGTTGCCGGGGCCTCCTTCTAGCACCAGGAGAAAGAACGGCTTGCGTGCCCCCGAGAAATCCCCTCCCGCTCACCTGAGAAACATGAAAATGGCCTTCCGGTAAGACACGCCATCAACCTGCTCGTAGTAGTCTAGAAACGGCTTGATCGCGTCGATGACCCCGGGGTGCAGTTTGTCCATCTCGTCAAATATGAACACGGAGCTGGCACACGCACTCACGTTACCCCGGATCCATCCCTGTAACTGGTCCTGGACCAGCCATAAAAGAAACAGAAGCTCAGAGGATGTGCCTGGAGAGGCACACGGGCGACCCTGTTCCTCAGGCTCCGAACGATGAAAAATCAGAGCTCTCTGGGATTCGACAAAGAGCTCTTGGAAACTGCCTCCCAACCGCCACTCACTGGGGAACAGCTTTTCCACAACTTTGTCTATAAAAAGTCGAAACTGGCAGATAGGTGCTAGGGTGCCAAGCTGTTTTTTTTTTTTTTTTTTTTTTTCCTAACTCAAATGACATGCCGGAGAGGACTTTTTAAAGGTACAAGAGGGGCCAAAGGCATGAAGAGTCATCAGTTCACTGTTAACCCATCATTTCCACTCACTGTGAACTGAAACCTCAAGTTAATTTCACCAGACATACTGGGGAACAAGAAACTGGACTGAGGTTGGCACAGTGCCCCAAACCAATGCCTCGTACTGACGTGGCGAACGAAGGCAGTGGCGCTCCCCAGAAAGCACATGTTCCTGAAACAAAGATACCCAAGCAATAAACCCTCAACCCCCAGACACGAAAGGCTCCAGAGGCACCCTCACCCCATCACTGGATTCCTAGAGATACAACTCTTTATCCAAGGATTTGGAAAACGAAAATCCCTTCTTATTCTTTCTTTTTGGCAAGCTTCCCTGTCTCACGAACACCCACTTTCAATTCCTTGTCCCGATCAGTTTCTGTTTCTTATGTAGGCCCCCACCTAACAGTAAGACGATTAACCTTTACAAGGACAACATTCATTTAAATGAGAACCCTACCAGACAACTTATAAATTAAATGTAGAAAGAGTATCTCAAAAGAAAAAGTATCTCTTAGGATTCAGTTCTTCGAAGCTTTCGTGTGAAGAAAGAAAGCAACACCAAGGATCTGGATGGGAGGCACAAAGGGAACAGAAGCTGGGGCAGGGAACCCTCCAGTCTACAGCGCTAAACACAGAGTGCTCAATGCATATGCTGCATCACAGGGGAGACTTAAATGAAGCCGTGTCCAAACACATCGTCTGAGACCTGCTCCGCTCCACCAAGGTCTGGGACGGGAATGCCGAACACGCTGGGTCACTGCAGAACGTGGCTAGTGGGAGTCTGGAGAGCTGGGTTCAAGGGTCTGATTTGCCACAAGGCCAGAAAGACTGTAAGGAGCAGGTCCCCTGGCCTCTCTTGGCTCCACCTTTTAATGTCCATAAACGTCACCTGTCCCACTGTATTATTTTGGAACCAAATGAGGAAAAAAAAGTGGCAGGAGAGCTCGGCCAACAGCAAAGGGTTACCGTGGGCGAGTGTGCCTTAACTCAGCGGGACCCCGGGCTACTCCAAAGCCAAGAGAGGCAGCAGAGGCCAGAGTTAGCGAAGGTCGCCCCGACCAGAGTGGCCGGGGGACAGGATAACAGGATTCTCTTGCCTGGTACAGTTTTATGTGCTGCTCGTGAGGGAAGTGCAGAGTCGAGACAAACAGGTGGACAAAGTTACTCTTCAGGCCTTTTGAGTGAAGGTTTTCAGCCACAATTTGGCTGACAAAATTCTTGCCCGTGCCAGCCCAGCCGTGTAAGGACAGAGTCAGCGGTTTCTTGGGGTTTTTATTGTTCTTGAAGCCAGTCAGCGCCTTGAGAATCACCTCTGTGGCCAGATGCTGCCCAAACAGCTTCTCCTCTAATTCCAGCTTGAGGGCTGCAGGAGCCAGCCGGAGAACAGAGAGAAAAATATACATTAAACAGGCACCAGAAAAGCAGCGCTTTCCCCAGCTGGCCAAAGCGAGAGGCACCTATTATTAGCAAGCGGTCCGGCAGGGTGTCTGCCAAACCCCAGGTCTGACCCGGAGCACAGCCTCGGGTTGCAGAGCCACACGATGCCACTTCCAAGGAAATGCACTAGATGGATGTCCTGCTTAACACTCCAGTGTCTGATAAGGAAGCTGAACGTGTTCGTTCATCCAAGGATTAGCCCTCTCTGGACTGCGCTGCGTGCTATTCCCCAGCTACCCCTGCTGAAGTGTAAGAAAACCCGGGGCCAAACGTGGGCTTTCTGGGCAGCCGCTGCACACGCTGCACATCTGAGAACTACTTAATGGGGCAAAGGGCCGAGCACGCTGCTTCCAGCTTCTTTCTGTACTCCCAGGGAATCCGAGGCACTTAAGAAGGAACTTAGGCAGAGCCCCCACGGTCTGCAGACTGTCTCAGCAGGCACGGCTTGCAGGGCGGGAGTCCGGACCGAGGCCCCGTCCGTCCTCCCTCCCGCCCCAGCTCAGGGTGAGCGCCGCGCCCCTCGCGGGCGGACCCGCCCTACCGGACGCGTTGAGCCGCTGCTCCTCGCGGCAGCACTCGGCGAAGCGGCAGTACAGGTCCGTGTAGGACAGGTAGCCGGTGAGGGCGGACGCGGCCCCGAGGGCGATGCCCACGCTGATGGGCTCGATCGCCGCCACCACGTGAGCCGCCAGCAGCGGCCCCAGCGCCGCTGCACTGCCGAGCCCCGCCGCCCGCGGCATCGCCCAGCTCACAGTCCGCCAACCTCTGCACCGCGCTCCCAGGCCGCGAAGCCGCGGCCGGACTTCCGGCTGCGTCACTTCCGCCCCGCAGGCCCGCCTCTCCCTCGGGACGGCCATATTGGCGGGGGAGTGGGGAAATCTGTGTCGCCATCTTTGTGCGTGGCGCGAGAGGTGTCCCGGGACTGGCCTCTCGCGAACCCCTCGCCTGCTTCTTCTCGTTTCCAGCCCCCACCCTTGGCTTTGTCATCCCTTCCCCTGGAGCTGTAATGAGCGTCTCCCATGTCGACCCACCACCTGCCTTCCTGAAACAGCCGCTCTGCGCCCTGGAGGTCCAGGCCCGGGCCGGGAGGCACCAAGACCGAGGCGCACAATCAAACCAGAAACCCGTCCGGTCGTTCAGCATGCGACAAGGCAGGCCCTTTGCTGGCTGCTGGGAAGACAACAGTGAAGGAGAGGGAGTTGGCTCTGGCCCTCTCCGGTGTCCAGGCTATTGGGCAAGAGCCCGTACTGGGCGGTGGGAGAAACACAAGGGCCGTGGAGCAGGGAAAGCTTCTGTCTAAACGGAGAACGAAAGGAGTTAGCCCCGCAACAAGTGAGGAGTGGAACCTCCACCCAGAGAACAGAAACTGCAGTTTGGAGAAGTGTTTCACATGGTGGAGGCTGGTGACAATGAGGGGGGCAGAGCCAGGTGGAGACTGGCATGGGAACACCTCCAGGGCTGTAAGGAGGCTGGCTTCTAGTCTGGGAAGGGGGGGGGGGGGCCGGGGGCATAGGGAGCCACGGAAGATTTTACACAAGGAGCAGCATGGTCAGAACAGAGATCACTGTGGTTGTTGAGTTCAGTGAGGAGGTTGGTCCAGGTAACCTTGGCCCAGACTTGGCTGAAATTGGTTGAGTTTACCCATCAGCCAACCTATCAACAAATATTTAATGAACACTGGTGCTGTGTCAGATTCGGTGCCATATGCTGGGGGTACAGCAGGTGTCCGGGCTGACGGAGCCCCTGTCCTCACAGAGCTCTCGGTGTAGGTGGGGGAGACGGAGGGCCAACAGATGCTTTACATACGTTGAGGTCAGTGCCGAGAGGTGGGATGCACAGAGGGGGCACCTCACCCAATCTGCAGGCTGGGGAAGGCTTTCCTCCATAGCTCCGTTTTGACCTGAACGACGAGTAAAATTGCGACGGGGCAAGATCCCACTGAGCACACTGGAAGAACAAAGGAGCAATATTGTCTTAAAATGTTGGTACAATAGACAGGAAATCGGGTCTTTTGCAGCCATTTAAACTTATGATGAAAAGTTTCAATGTCCGTCTAAAAATGCACAGAGGAGATAGGTGAGCAAAAGGCATGTGAAGACCCCTACCTGAAACCCTATCCTGCTCCATAGGCATTGACTCTTCATCCTTCAGGTGGACTCTGCATTTTCTAGGCCTAGTTGGTGCCTCCCTCTGGATTGGCAGCTGCTAAGAAAGGACTTCTGCGTGGATCTGGGGCTTGGTTCCCTGGCCGGATGGCCTCCTTCCTCTCCACCGTCAGCCCCTTGCTTGCCACACCTTCCCTGTCTCCCCACTCTACAATCCTGAACTGCCCTGGGGCTCTGTTCTAGACCCCTTCTGTCTCCATCCTCTCTCCCTGGGTGAGAGGCCTTGACTTTCTCCCCCAAGACCCTGCATCCGGCTGCACACTGGACACCTCCACTTGGCTATGTACGGGCATCTCCCCATCCCTACAGTCAAACAGAAGCCTTGATTGTTTTCTCCAAACATGTCCCTCCCCCACAGCCCCTATCTCAGGAAGCGGACCCGCCTTCCACCAGTTGCTTAGACCCAAAGCTAGTGGTTGCCTTGGATTCTTTTTTCCCCCCAGTCTCCACTTCCAATCCATCAGGAGGTTGCCGACCCTGTCTCTAAAACCTGTCCAGGGGCGCCTGGGTGGCGCAGTCGGTTAAGCGTCCGACTTCAGCCAGGTCACGATCTCGCGGTCCGTGAGTTCGAGCCCCGCGTCAGGCTCTGGGCTGATGGCTCGGAGCCTGGAGCCTGTTTCCGATTCTGTGTCTCCCTCTCTCTCTGCCCCTCCCCCGTTCATGCTCTGTCTCTGTCCCAAAAATAAATAAAAAACGTTGAAAAAAAATTAAAATAAAATAAAATAAAATAAAACCTGTCCAAAGCTCTTCAGTCGCCGCCATCTTTTCGGCCACCCCCCCCCCCCGCCCGTCTGAGCCTCCGTCATGGATGACCACAGTAGCCCTCTGGGCAGTCCCCTGCCTCTGCACTTGTGCCCCCTGATTCACACTCCCCACGAGAGACAGGTGGTGTTCTCCCAACAAACCAGATCATCTCACTCCCGATTCAGCCTGTCAATGGCTTCCAAAAACTCTTAAGAAAAAAAAAAATCTACCCTTTTTATTCTGACCTCAAAGCCCTGTGTGATGTGCCTCTGCCTTCCTCTCAGACCTTCACCTCCCCCATACTCTTTTATTCCCAAACCCACAGCCCCTTCTGTCTCCCCACTGTCCTGTTCTCTCTGCCTGGAATCTTGCTTCAGAGTCTCTCCTGGCTGAGAACTTTCAGGCCTCAGCTTGAAGTCCACCTGCCATATCTAAAGTAACTCCACTTCCACCCCCAGTCACCTACTCTCCCTGTCACTCTGTTTGTGTCCCTGTCTGTTGTCCAACTTTCCCACTGGCCCGCGAGCTTCCGGAGGGAACTTATCTCTTGCGTTCTGTTTCTCTAATTCTTGGGACTGTGCCACATACACAGTAGGAGCTCAACAAATATGTCTAATGTTCAAGGTTGCGACACTGCCCAAGAAGGTGGGCTCTGATCTGGGGTCCAGGGATGCTGCTATGGACTGAATGTTCTCATCCCCCCTAAATTTATATTCTGAATGTGATGGTATTAGGAGGAGGGGTCTTTGGGAGGTGGCTGGGCCATGAGGGTGGGACCTTTAACATTAAGTTGTTAATAACAGGGAAAACTGGGTGAGGGCTCTATGGAAACGCTCTGTACTAGCTTTGCAGGTTTTCTGTAAATCTAAACTAAAAGGTTTCTTTTGTTTACAAAAAGCAGTTCCGTCTATGCTGCGTCTGACCATCAGTGATACTATAAAATCCATAATCACACAAGCTTTAGTTCTTCTAAACTGAAGTTGGTTTGTGAAAGTGTGGAAATTGCACTTGTTGGGCAGAAAGGCTCAAAAGACTGAATGCAGTGTATGTGAATGGATAAATTATCTATTTTAAATCCGTGAAGAGGAGGGAGGATCCCAGGGGTGGGGCGTGTAGGACACAGTGGCAGGAGCTCTGGGGCCTCGATGCTCTGCCACTGTCCTCGGGAAGAGAGAATCTGATTGGCCCAACCTGGGTTAGGTATCTCGACCTTGGATCAACTATCCATGGGCAGGGATGCTGTGCCAAAGTAGCCCCCCATTGGTACTATTCTATATATATCCGACATTTTGTTCTCCTAAAGAGTGAGTATTTCCTCATTTGTCTTTTGGTCCCTTATGGTGCAGTTGGCCACTGGAATCCATGGAGGGGCCTCAAAGCCGCCTCCCAAAGAGCTCTCTGGGGGATCAAGACACATTGGAACCCAGGAGTGGACATAGCTGAGCCCCAACAGTTGTCCCCCAACTGTGTAATGATCCTGACACTGCTTTGCACTCCATTCCTGCTCTTTTAAGAAAGTTAAAAATTTTTTAATGTTTATTTATTTTTATTTATTTATTTATTATTATTTTTTTTAATTTTTTTCTTCAACGTTTATTTATTTTTGGGACAGAGAGAGACAGAGCATGAACGGGGGAGGGGCAGAGAGAGAGGGAGACACAGAATCGGAAACAGGCTCCAGGCTCCGAGCCATCAGCCCAGAGCCTGACGCGGGGCTCGAACTCCCGGACCGCGAGATCGTTACCTGGCTGAAGTCGGACGCTCAACCGACTGCGCCACCCAGGCGCCCCAATGTTTATTTATTTTTGAGAGAGAGAGAGAGAGAGAGAGAGAGAGA